>NW_027037473.1:0-19810 GCF_034236695.1 Oncorhynchus nerka
GAGACACAGACACACAGACACACACAGACACACACACAGACACACACAGACACACACACACAGAGACACAGACAGAGACACAGACACACAGACACACACAGACACACACAGAGACACAGACACACACAGACACACACACACAGAGACACAGACACACACACACACACACAGACACAGACACACACACACACACAGACACAGACACACAGAGACACACACAGACACACACAGACACACACACACACACACAGACACAGACACACAGAGACACAGAGACACAGAAACAGAGACACAGACACACACACACAGACACACAGACAGACACACACACAGACACAGACACACAGAGACACAGACACACACACAAACACACACACACACAGACACAGACACACACACACACAGACACACAGATACAGAGACACAGACACACACAGACACACACAGACACACACACACACACACAGACACACACACAGACACAGACACACAGAACACAGACACACACACACACACACACAGACACACACACAGACACACAGACACAGAGACACAGACACACACAGAGACACACAGACACAGAGACACAGACACACAGAAACAGAGACACAGACACAGTAACACAGAGACACACAAACAGAGACACAGACACACAGAAACAGAGACACAGACAGAGACACAGACACACAGAAACAGAGACACAGACACAGAAACAGAGAGACACAGACAGAGACACAGACACAGACACAGACACAGAGACACAGAGACAGAGACACAGACACAGACACACAGAAACAGAGACACAGACACACAGACAGAGACACAGACACACAGATACACAGAAACAGAGACACAGACAGACACACAGACAGACAGAGACACACACACACAGACACACACACACACACACACACACACACACACACACACAACAGACACACACACACACAGACACACACACACAGACACACAGACAGAGACACAGATACACAGAAACAGACACACAGATAGAGACACAGAAACAGAGACACACAGATACACAGAACAGAGACAGCACAGACACAGACACACAGACACGCACACACAGAGACACAGAGACACAGATACACAGAAACAGACACACAGATACACAGAAACAGAGACACAGACACACAGATACACAGACACACAGATACACAGAGACAGAGACACAGAGACACAGACAGACAGAAACAGAGACACAGACAGACACATGACAGAGACACAGATACACAGAAACAGACACACAGAGACACAGAAACAGAGACACAGACACACAGATACACAGAAACAGAGACACAGACAGACACACAGACAGAGACACAGATACACAGAAACAGAGACACAGACAGACACACAGACAGACAGAGACACAGAGACACAGATACACAGAAACAGAGACACAGACACAGACACACAGACAGAGACACAGAGACGCAGATACACAGAAACAGAGACACAGACACAGCTAAGGTTTCACTAACATGGTGACTTTGGCCCAGTCATCCGGGTTTTGCCGGGGTAGGCCACACAGGGCCAAGAATTTGTTCTTAAACTGACTTGCCAGTTAAACAAATAAATGTTAAATAAAATAAAAATGTAATCCTTTCCGTGGCTCTTACTACCATAGGTCTCTCCCCACCACTCGCGACGGTCTGGACTCGGCAAACAGCGTGTTGGACCGATTGTACTGAATTTTCCAGTAACAAACTTTTTAGGGGAGTTGGTTCCGCTGTCGGGATCAAATCAGCGGAAATTTCCAATAGCGCCACGTATAGTTTTTGATAAAACTCTAACTTTCATTAAAACACACATTCAAGGTAGTGAATTAAAGCTACACTGCTAGAATCTAGCTACCGAGTCAGATTTGTAAATGCTTTTCGGGCGAAAGCATGAGAAGCTATTATCTGATAGCATGCACCCCCAAAGTACTGGAACTTCATCTAAAAAACGACAGATTTTGCGGTAGTTTCGGGCGCTACCCAAAACGCAGAAATAAAATATAAAACATTCATTACCTTTGATGAGCTCTTTTCTTGGCACTCCTATATATCCCATAAACATCACAATTGGGTCTTTTCCCGATTAAACTGGCCATTGTATAGCCAAAATGTCATTTTCGAAGACCGGTCTGATCCAGGAATATTCCCTTTACAAGACGCAACGTCACTTTTTAAAATGACAAAGGTGCCTATATACTTTTACAAAACACTTCAAACTACTTTTCTAAACCAACTTTAGGTATTAATAAACGTTAATTAGCTATACAATTCATCACGGGCGATCTGTATTCGAGTAGCAGCTAGTCTGGAAATCAACGGCCATCTTTTCCATTTTAATAACATCCTGTTGAGAGACTGAAACAGGAAAGGATAAAACGTAATACAACCAAGGATTAAGTCTGCTGAAATGCGACATCGTGTGGAAGCTGTAGGCGTTACATAACAGCTTCATGTATTTGCAGTCGCCTTGAACAATACATTGACTGGCGGATTAATATATTTTTTGTGTTTTTGGAGAACAGTTTTTCGAGGATTTTTACTGCTAAAACACGTTGTGTTATAGCCACAGACACGATTTAACCAGTTTTAGAGACTTCAGAGTGTTTTCTATACACATACTTATCATTTGCATATACTATATTCCTGGCATGAGTAGCAGGACTTTAAAATGTTGCGCGATTTTTTAACAAAAAGCTGCGAAAATGCGCATGATCCATAAGAGGTTGTTTCCTGTTATAAATTGGCCATCTGTTGAACCGTGCCAATCTTCCACTAGTCCTATTCGCGTGTGACAAATGTAACATTACGTCAAACTCTGCATCTTCTACAGGCCTTTGTTTATGTTATTGTTTGTGTTTTGTTTATGTTATTGTTTGTGTTTTGTTTATGTTATTGTTTGTGTTTTGTTTATGTTATTGTTTGTGTTTTGTTTATGTTATTGTTTGTGTTTTGTTTATGTTATTGTTTGTGTTTTGTTTTATGTTATTGTTTGTGTTTTGTTTTATGTTATTGTTTTGTTTATGTTATTGTTTGTGTTTTGTTTATGTTATTGTTTGTGTTTTGTTTATGTTATTGTTTTGTTTATGTTATTGTTTGTGTTTTGTTTATGTTATTGTTTTGTTTATGTTATTGTTTGTGTTTTTGTTTATGTTATTGTTTGTGTTTTTGTTTATGTTATTGTTTTAGTTTTTGTTTATGTTATTGTTTGTGTTTTTTATTGTTTGTGTTTTTGTTTATGTTATTGTTTGTGTTTTTGTTTATGTTATTGTTTGTGTTTTGTTTATGTTATTGTTTGTGTTTTTGTTTATGTTATTGTTTGTGTTTTTGTTTATGTTATTGTTTGTGTTTTGTTTATGTTATTGTTTGTGACCATTTTGTTTAAATGGATCAAAACTGTGCCACTTGTGTCTGTTTTTATATGCACAAATTTGATGGAGCAATAAAAGCCTTTTTTTTAAATATGCTTTACATTGAAAGCAAGACAAGCGTTTGTGTAAGTTTATCGGCTAGCCTAGCATAGCATTATGTCCAGCTAGCAGTAGGCAACTTGGTCACAAAAATCAGAAAAGCAATCAAATTAAATCGCTTACTGTTTGATGAGCTTGGATGTTTTCACTCAAATCCCAGTTAGATAGCCAATGTTCCTTTTTTTCCAAAAAAATATTATTTTTGTAGGCTTAAATAGCTCCGTTTGTTCTTCATATGGCTGAGAAATCGAAAGGATATTGCGGTCACGAAAACTCCGAAAAAAGCCAAAATTTGCTCCATAATATCGACAGAAACATGGCAAACGTTGTTTATAATCAATATTCAAGGTGTTTTTCAAATATCTATTCATAATATATCCACCGACAATAGTTTTTCAGTAGGGAGCATTTAAGAATCACTCTGAGAGCCATCAGGTGACCACTGCGCAATGTAGCCGCTACGGGTATTCCTTCAACATAAAAGCCGAAAACTACGTCACAATGCTGTAGACACCTTGGGGAATACGGAGAAAAAAGTCATCTTTGATAGCCCATTCACTGCTCAATAGGGACTCATTGAACGCAGCTTTCAAAACATGAGGCACTCTCCGGTTAGATTTTAGCTGCAACATCAGTTCTGTTATTCCAGACAATATTTTTACAGTTTTGGAAACTTTAGTGTGTTTTCTATCATAAGCTGTCAATTATATGCATATTCTAGCATCTTGTCCTGAAAAATATCCCGTTTACTTTGGGAACGTCCAAATGAAAATACTTTCACAAAAAATCAGAAAATACTGCCCCTAGTCACAACAGGCTATTATAATCAAGATAGGTTGGGATCAGTACTATACAGCTGTTATTCTATCAGGCACACAATAGCTTTTTCTGTGAGACAAGCTACGGCAACCCTACTCTGAGCTCATCAGGCTGGGATCAGTAATTATACAGCTGTTATTCTATAGGTTGGGATCAGTACAGCTTATTTATAAACTGGGATCTGTACTATACAGCTGTTATTCTATAGGTTGGGATCAGAAAAAGTTATTCTAGGCTGGGATAGCCCATTCACTGTTATTCTATAGGCTCATTGGAATCAGCGCTTTCAAAGCTGTTATTCTATAGGTTGGGATCACTTCCGGATTGGATTTTCAGCTGGGATCAGTACATCAGTTCTGTTATACCCATAGGCTGGGATCAGTACTATACAGCTGTTGGATTCTTTAGGTGTTTTCATACATACAGCTGTCAATTATATGCATATTCTAAGGATCTTGTCCTATACAGCTGTTATTCTATAGGCTTTGGGATCAGTACTATACATTTATTCCAAAATGGCCCTAGTCACAACAGCTGTCGATAGGCTGGGATCAGTACTATACAGCTGTTATTCTATAGGCTGGGATCAGTATAAAGCTGTTATTCTAATAGGCATTTCAGTACTATGCTAGCTGTTATTCTGGCTCTGTACTATCTGTTATTCTAAAAACAATGAGGCTTGATAGGCAGTTTAACCGTTTCAATTCAACCACTATTGGGTTAAAATATTACTACATACATTTGTGAACAGACATCCTATACAGCTGTTATTCTATAGGCTGGGATCAGTACTATACAGCTGTTATTCCATCAATTCACATCAATGTAGATATCATTAATAGGCTGGGATCAGTACTAAATGATTCTATAGGCTGAGCTGTTGTAAGAGCATTTTACACTGGCTGTCCACTAGTCTCAAAAACAATGATTTAGGCAGTTTAACTGTTTTCAATTCAACCACTATTGGGTACATTTGTGAACAGACATCCACAACAATCACAACCCATCAATTCACATCAATGTAGATATCATTAATACTGGCTAAATGAGTGAGCAGTAGTGTGATTCACATCAATGTAGATATCATTAATACTGGCTAAATGAGTGAGCAGACACCTCCGATAGACCCAAAGCCCTTCAGAACAGACACCTCCTATAGACCCAAAGCCCTTCAGATCAGACACCTCCTATAGACCCAAAGCCCTTCAGATCAGACACCTCCTATAGACCCAAAGCTCCTTCAGATCAGACACTCCTATAGACCCAAAGCCCTTCAGATCAGACACCTCCTATAGACCCAAAGCCCTTCAGATCAGACACCTCCTATAGACCCAAAGCCCTTCAGATCAGACACCTCCTATAGACCCAAAGCCCTTCAGATCAGACACCTCCTATAGACCCAAAGCCCTTCAGATCAGACACCTCCTATAGACCCAAAGCCCTTCAGATCAGACACCTCCTATAGACCTAAAGCCCTTCAGTTCAGACACCTCCTATAGCCCAAATTCCTTCAGATCAGACACCTCCTATAGACCCAAAGCCCTACAGATCAGACACCTCCTATAAGACCCAAAGCCCTTCAGATCAGACACCTCCTATAGACCCAAAGCCCTTCAGATCAGACACCTCCTATAGACCCAAAGCCCTTCAGATCAGACACCTCCTATAAGACCCCAAGCCCTTCAGATCAGACACCTCCTATAGACCCAAAGCCCTTCAGATCAGACACCTCTGATAGACCCAAAGAAGATCAGACACCTCCTATAGACCCAAAGCCTCAGATCAGACACCTCCCTATAGACCCAAAGCCCTTCAGATGACACTCCAGACCCACCCTTCAGATCAGACACCTCCCTATAGACCCAAAGCCCTTCAGATCAGACACCTCCTATAGACCCAAAGCCCTTCAGATCAGACACCTCTATAGACCCAAAGCCCTTGAAAGGGAAAGGTACAACCACAAACAAATACTGTCAACTAAAAAGAGATGAAGTCAAGTAGGAGTTTCTGGCACACTGGCCGTTCTCTTCTTCCAAAGCTTCGGAAAATAAACAAGAAATAAGAGCCAAAGCCTGGCAGCAAACTAAAATCAAACAGTATAAAACACATATAACATATCAAGGCTTAAATAGAAAACCATATGCAGGTGCAGTAAATTCACTGTATATAAATGAACATAAGATGAGATCTGGCTGATCTTGAGTTAGTCTCGTCTGACTTTAGGACTGAGTAGAATGGGACAGGAACGAATACACACGCGCGCGCGTGAAAGACACACACACACACACACACACACACACACACACACACACACACACACACACACACACACACACACAATTTGGTTGAAATTAAATCCAAAAAGTGGCCCAGATGTTTAGGTATCACACACACACACACACACACACGCTAGCTCGAGAGGAGGTTGCAAGATAGTTTTGCGAGAGAGGGAATAAGATCCATCGTGGCGCTCAACCGTTTTGAGTAAAAGTCATGACATTAAATAGGCCTTTGTCTCTCCGCCAACAGATTCTGTTTCAGTCAGATTAAACCACCACACTAACACACCTGAAAACATTTCCAGGACACGGTGCACCACAGGACCCAGTTTAGATCTTTTACAACAATAATACCAGTTCCTACAGGCCTGATGATTCTACGAACTTGAGAGACAGAGACACAGAGAGAGACACAGCGAGAGACACACACACAGAGAGAGAGAAAGAGAGAGAGACCGAGAGAGAGACCGAGACAGAGAGAGACACACACACACACAGAGAGAGAAAGGAAGAGAGAAAGAGAGAGACCGAGACAGAGAGAGACACAGAGAGAGAGAGAGAGAGAGAGAGAGAGAGAGAGAGAAAGAGAGAAAGACCGAGACAGAGAGAGACACGGAGAGAGACACACACATAGAGAGAGAGAAAAAGAGAGAAAGAGAGAGAGACCGGAGACAGAGAGAGACACAGAGAGAGAAAGAGAGATAGAAAGAGAGAGAGACCGAGACAGAGAGAGACACAGAGAGAGAGAGACCGAGACAGAGAGAGACAGAGAGAGAGAGAGAGAGAAAGAGAGAGACGAGACAGAGAGACACGGAGAGAGACACACACACACAGAGAGAGAAAGAGAGAGAGAAGAGAGAGAGAGAAAGAGAGAAAGAGAGAGACCCGAGACACACAGAGAGAGAGAGAGAGACTGAGACAGAGAGAGACACACACACACAGAAAGAGAGAGAGAAAGAGACACTGAGACAGAGAGACCGAGACCGAGACCGACAGACAGACAGACAGACAGACAGACAGACAGACAGACAGACAGACAGACCCCATCGCCATAACCTACCTGCTGAGTTTTGGGAGTCAGACAGACAGACAACCCCATGTCTGTAACATTCCTGTCAACCTTAAAACACAGCTGAAGGAAAAGCTCCTCAATCACACAGACTTACCTACACTATAATCATCTGACGATTTGGAACGGATGCTACCGTAGAAACACAATGATGTTCCAGAGAAAAATCACTCAACGTCTCGATGAGATCCAATATTTATCTGGGTGTGGACTGTGGACGCAGACGAGACAGAAACTAGACAGAATCACAGGCATGGACAGGAGACATGTTTGAAACCTTCTGCCACAATACACTTGTTTCACAGACCACCTGTCAAGCCAATGGTTGACTGAGACAGGTGAGTCCACACCAAAGTGTCGCATGTCATAATGACTCAACTGTCTCCATCAAGGAGAGCACATTTGAAATAGACAAAAATGGTGGCGTTGGATTACTTCATGGAGCAAAACATGTATTTTAATAACGGGCATTTTTCTAAATTCAAACAAACCAGCTGCAACTGGACAGTTTAGAATATACATGTTTGGTCGAATCAAGAACTCAAAATCAAATCACATTTTATGGGTCACATACACATGGTTAGCATTTTTGTTATTGCGAGAGTGTAGTGAAAATGCTTTTGCTTCTAGATCCAACAGTGCAGCAGTATCTAACAGATAATATCTAACAAATTCCACAACAAACATAATACACTATCTAGTAAAGGATGAGAATATATAAATATATATTTTTTTTTTTTATATAAATATATGGTTGAGTAGTGACAGAGTGGCTGAGATGCAATAGATAGTGAAGGATATAGTAGACACATGAGATGAGTAATGCGAGATATGTAAACATTCTTAAAAGTGGCATTGTTTAAAGTGACTATTGTTCCATTTATTAAAGTGGTATCAAGTCTGTATGTTGGCAGCTGCCTGTCTGTGTTAGTGGTGGCTGTTTAACAGTCTGATGGCCTTGAGATAGAAGCTGTTTTTCAGTCTCTCGGTCCCTGCTTTGATGCACCTGTACTGACCCGCCTTCTGGATGATAGCGGGGTGAACAGGCAGTGGCTCGGGTGGTTGTTGTCCTTGATGATCTTTTGGCCTTCCTGTGACATCGGTGGTGTAGGTGTCCTGGGAGGGCAGGTAGTTTTGCCCCTGGTGATGCGTTGTGCAGACCTCACTACCTCTGAGAGCCTTACGGTTGTGGGCGGGCGATTGCCCGTACCTGCCGGTGATACAGCCGACAGGATGCTCTAGATTGTGCATCTGTAAAAGTTTGTGAGAGTTTTTGTTGACCAGCCACATTTTTCAGCCTCCTGAGGTCGAAGGGCGCTGTTGCGCCTTCTTCCCATGCTGTCTGTGTGGGTGGACCATTTCAGTTTGTCGATGATTTGAAAGCAAGGGCTGATTTCAGGTTTTACTGCTAACCTACAAGCATTACATGGGCTTGCTCCTACCTATCTTCTGATTTGGTCCTGCCGTACATACCTACACGTACGCTACGGTCACAAGACGCAGGCCTCCTAATTGTCCCTAGAATTTCTAACAAACAGCTGGAG
Source organism: Oncorhynchus nerka (assembly GCF_034236695.1). Lineage (NCBI taxonomy): Eukaryota > Metazoa > Chordata > Actinopteri > Salmoniformes > Salmonidae > Oncorhynchus > Oncorhynchus nerka. Next base: position 9,199 of record NW_027037473.1, read on the forward strand.
GCAGGGCTTTTCCTATAGAGCTCCATTTTTATGGAACGGCCCTCGCCTACCCATGTCAGAGACGCAAACTCGGTCTCAACCTTTAAATCTTTACTGAAGACTCATCTCTTCAGTGGGTCATATGATTGAGTGTAGTCTGGCCCAGGAATGGGAAGGTGAACGGAAAGGCTCTGAGCAACGAACCGCCCTTGCTGTCTCTGCCTGGCCGATTCCCCTCACCACTGGATTCTCTGCCTCTACCCTGTTGGGGCTGAGTCACTGGCTTACTGGGGCTCTCTCATGCCGTCCCTGGGGGGTGCGTCACCTGGGTGGGTTGATTCACTGTGTGGTCGGCCTGTCTGGAGTTGGCGCCCCCCTTGGGTTGTGCCGTGGCGGAGATCTTTGTGGGCTATACCGCCTTGTCTCAGGATGGTAAGTTGCGGTTGAAGATATCCCTCTAGTGGTGTGGGGCTGTGCTTTGGCAAAGTGGGTGGGGTTATATCCTTCCTGTTTGGTCTCTGTCCGTGGTGTCCTCGGATGGGGCCAGTCTCCTGACCCCTCCTGTCTCAGCCTCCAGTATTTATGCTGCATTAGTTTATGTGTCGGGGGGCTAGGGTCAGTTTGTTATATCTGAGTACTTCTCCTGTCCTATTCGGTGTCCTGTGTGAATCTAAGTGTGCGTTCTCTAATTCTCTCCTTCTCTTTCTTTTCTCTCTCGGAGGACCTGAGCCCTAGGACCATGCCCCAGGACTACCTGACATGATGACTCCTTGCTGTCCCCAGTCCACCTGGTCATGCTGCTGCTCCAGTTTCAACTGGCCTGGGCCCTAGGACCATGTTCCAGGACTACCTGACATGATGACTCCTTGCTGTCCCCAGTCCACCTGGCCATGCTGCTGCTCCAGTTTCAACTGTTCTGCCTTACTATTATTCAACCATGCTGGTCATTTATGAACATTTGAACATCTTGGCCACGCTCTGTTATAATCTCCACCTCGGCACAGCCAGAAGAGGACTGGCCACCCCACATATGCTCTAATTTCTCTCTTTTCTCTCTCTCTCGAGGACCTGAGCCCTAGACCGTACCCCAGACTACCTGGGACATGATGACTCCTTGCTGTCCCCAGTCCACCCTGACTGTGCTGCTGCTCCAGTTTCAACTGTTCTGCCTTATTATTATTCACCATGCTGGTCATTTATGAACATTTGAACATCTGGTCATGTTCTGTTATAATCTCTACCCGGCACAGCCAGAAGAGGACTGGCCACCCCACATAGCCTGGTTCCTCTCTAGGTTTCTTCCTAGGTTTTGGCCTTTCTAGGGAGTTTTCCAGCCACCGTGCTTTTACACCTGCATTGTTTGCTGTCGGGGGTTTTAGGCTGGGTTTCTGTACAGCACTTTGAGATATCAGCTGATGTACGAAGGGCTATATAAATAAATTTGATTTGATTTGATGATATGTACACCGAGGAACTTAAAACTTTCCACCTCTCCACTACTTTTCCCGTCGAGATGTGGGATAGGGTGCTCCCTTTCTGTTTCCTGAAGTCCACAATCATCTCTTTTGTTTTTCTGACATTGAGTGAGAGGTTATTGTCCTGACACCATACTCCGAGGGCCCTCACCTCCTCCCTGTAGGCTGTCTCGTCGTTGTTGGTAATCAAGCCTACCACTGTAGTGTCGTCTGCAAACTTGATGATTGAGTTGGAGACGTGCTTGGCCACGCAGTCATGAGTGAACAGGGAGTACAGGAGAGGACTGAGAACGCACCCTTGTGGGGCCCCGTGTTGAGGATCAGCGGAGTGGAGGTGTTGCCTACCTTCTCCATCTGGGGGTGGCCCGTCAGGAAGTCCAGGACAATTGCACAGGGGCGGGTCGAGACTCAGATCTCAAGATGAAAGACGAGTTTGAAGAATATTATGGTGTTAAATGCTGAGCTGTAATAATGAAGCAGCATTCTTACATAGGTATTCCTCTTGTCCAGTGGGTGATGGCAGTGTGGTTGAGATTGCATCGCCTGTGGATCTATTTGGGCAGTAGGCAATTTTGGAGTAGTTCTAGGGTGTCAGGTAGGGTGGAGGTGATATGATCCTGACTAGCCTCTCAAAATACTTAATGTTGACAGAAGTGAGTGCCACGGGGCAGTAGTAATTTAGTTCAGTTACCTTAACTTTCTTGGGAACAGGAACAATGGTGGCCATCTTGAAGCATGTGGGGACAGCAGACTGGGTTAGGGATTGATTGAATGTGTCCGTAAACACACCAGCCAGCTGGTCTGCAAATGCTCTGAGGACGCAGCAAGGGATGTCGTCTGGGCCGGCTGCCTTGCAGGGTTAACACGTTTAAATGTTTTACCTCACATCGGCCAGAGAAGGAGAGCCCACAGTCTTTGGTAGTATCGCCAACGCCAGGTTAGTTGGAAAATCTACGGCAACGTTTTGTAGAGGAGCAAACCTGTACCAAAAATATGTGGTTACATCCATGATCTGGTGTACAATCTGCCACTACACTAACATAAGATACAAGAGGATGTCATCACTTTGAAGTCATGTCATCCAAAGTCATTAAATGTGGTTTCTGGATGGTTTGCCGCTGAGTAGGCCCTATGTATTTTCAATCAATCAAATCAATTAAAACCATAAACTCATTGAAAAAAATCAGAAAGTACCTGAAAAAATACATATTGAAGACAAAGGCTCCAATATGTAGTAGTTTTGTTTTATGTGTAGCAATTTGTTAAAGTCATGTCAAAGCCAACAAAGTCGTTAGATTTCTGCATATTTAGGCAGCCATATTCTTTGGTTGTATGGTGGGTGATTCTGTAACGGTTTTCTAATGGTGAAGGAGAGTCGGACCAAACTGCAGTCGTGTAGATTTCGATCCATGTTTAATAAAACAACGTAACAGAATCAGCGTGGGAGCCTCAACAAAACAATAAACGCATTGAAAACCGAAAACAGCCTAAACTGGTCGGGTCAAACTTTCCAGAATAAGGACATCAAGACACTAAGGACAATCACCCACCATACAACCAAAGAATATGGTTTACCTAAATATGGTTCCCAATCAGAGACAACGATAAACACCTGCCTCTGATTGAGAAACTCCAGGGAGTCTTGTTTTCAGATTACTAAGCTACAATCCCACAGCATACACACCAAAACCCCGGACAAAACACACCACAATACAAAGAGTTCCATAACCCTGGCCTGAGCCAATACATGAGGAAAAACACAAAATACTTAGACCAGGGCGATTACACTGATATTATGTCACATGGAAGATAATGTGGCTTGTATCCTTGCTTGTATCCAATAATAAGATTACAGTAAAGGTCAGATTGAGTTCCCTAGAAAACGTTGCGTTTCGTAGTCCATTTCTGACTGTATTCCACTTGTGGCCAGAAAAAGCGGCATACGCCCCGCCATCTCTGAAATTACGAAAGAACAATGGCAATGCACCAAGGCTGCATTGTGTGACCAATAATACAGTCACCGCAGGAACCCAGTAATCAGTTCCGGAAGTGACTGAATCTCTTCAGTCTTCTTTCCCTCTGGAATGTTATATGTTGTTGTGTGATTTCTCTCAGCCCTTCATTTGTTGTCAAGAGACTGCCGTTGAGAAGAACATCTATTGGGTTGGTGTTACTGAACTCATGCATTCATGCCTATTTATAAATTGGCCATCGGTGAAGCTTGTATCCGATTTGGGTCATTAACAAACCTTGAATGAGGCATTAAAGTCCACGCCTCTAACAGTTGTGTATGCAAGCCATTAAAACTGGCTACGTTTAAGCTTTTTACGTTCCCGGAAACATTTGTTTGAGGCATGTACTGAACGACCAGTTAAAAAATACACCCCATGTGTTATAGCAAACACAGACCAAACAGAAGCTTACCTTTTTAGATGTTTGCATGTTTTGGTGAAAGCGTTGCCTAGTGGTTAAGCGTTGTGCCTCTCGGGGCTGGTGATCAAAAACGGTAGCTGACAAGGCAGACAATTTGAGAATCTGCCCTGATCTTTGAGTCCCAGGCCGTTTGAAAATAAGTGGTTCTTCCTTTAAACGTGCCTGGTTAACTGCAGTACACCTTTTTTTTTAAGAATTCTTCAGCCATTGTTTCCAGAATGATGCAATTTACCACAATCTGCCACCATCTAACACAATCTGCCACCATCTACAAATGGCATGGGAAAACGTTCAAAGGAAGGCCCTCCAACATATTCCATGATTATTGTCATTTATGCTTCCCAACGCTACCTCTGAATGTCAGGTCAACCATCTTGAAATGAGATCATAATTGCATTTTTTTAAATGTATTAATGCTGTGAGCAACAAATCATTATTTATGTAAAATGGTGTTTAATTAACCAAATCAACACACCCTTATATATTGATTCGCCAAATCAACACACTTATATATTGATTCAGCAAATGGCGTTTTTATTTATATTATTTATTTCACCAAATCAACACACCCTTACATCTGAGCCAAATCAACACATTTATATATTGATTCAGCCAAATCAACACAATATATTGATTCAGCCAAATCAACACACAGAGTTATACATTGATTTGGCCAAATCAAACACCCTTATATTGATACAGCCAAATAAACAAGTCTACATCATGATTCTGCCAAATGACACCCTTATATATTGATTAGGCCAAATCAACACACTTATATATTGATTAGCAAATAAAACACTGGAATGGTAGTTTTGCAATGGAAGAATGTGCCAAATAGAAATAAAAATAATGGCCAAATCAACAACCCTTAAATCTTGAATAGCCAAATACAGTTGGGAAAGAGGTATTGATTTGGGCAAATCAAAATCTTTTATATTGGTGGCCAAATGTACAGGTGCAGTAATCTGTGATTCTGCTCTGAAATGCAACAACCCTAGTGAGGAGATAAGTGTTTCTAGTTTCAGAGATTTTTGTAAAGTCTGTTCCAGTCATTGGCAGCAGAGAACTGGAAGGAGAGGCGGCCAAAGAAATAATTGGTTTTGGGGGTGACTAGAGAGATATACTCCAAGGGAGGTATACAGGTGGGAGATCAAATCAAATCAAATGTATTTATATATTCTTCGTACATCAGCTGATATCTCAAAGTGCTGTACAGAAACCCAGCCTAAAACCCCAAACAGCAAACAATGCAGGTAAAAGCACGGTGGCTAGGAAAACTCCCTAGAAAGGCCAAAACCTAGGAAGAAACCTAGAGAGGAACCAGGCTATGGGGTGGCCAGTCCTCTTCTGGGCCAGGCTGTAGAGATTATAACAGAACATGACCAAGATGTTCAAATGTTCATAAATGACCAGCATGGTCGAATAATAAGGCAGAACAGCTGAAACTGGAGCAGCAGCACAGTCAGGTGGATCTGGGGACAGCAAGGAGTCATCATGTCAGGTAGTCCCGGGGCACGGTCCTAGGGCTCAGGTCCTCCGAGAGAGAGAAAGAAAGAGAGAATTAGAGAGAGCATATGTGGGGTGGCCAGTCCCCTTCTGGCTGTGCCGGGTGGAGATTATAACAGAATGGCCAAGATGTTCAAATGTTCATAAATGACCAGCATGGTTGAATAATAGTAAGGCAGAAACAGTTGAAACTGGGAGCAGCAGCATGGCCAGGTGACTGGGGACAGCAAGGAGTCATCATGTCAGGGTAGTCCTGGGACATGGTCCTAGGGCCCAGGCCAGTTGAAACTGGAGCAGCAGCATGGCCAGGTGGACTGGGGACAGCAAGGAGTCATCATGTCAGGTAGTCCTGGGGCATGGTCCTAGGCTCAGGTCCTCCGAGAGAGAGAAAGAAAGAGAGAAGGAGAGAATTAGAGAACGCACACTTAGATTCACACAGGACACCGAATAGGACAGAGAAGTACTCCAGATATAACAAACTGACCCTAGCCCCGACACATAAACTAATGCAGCATAAATACTGGAGGCTGAGACAGGAGGGGTCAGGGAGACACTGTGGCCCATCCGAGGACACCGCCCCGGACAGGGCCAAACAGGAAGGATATAACCCCACCCACTTTGCCAAAGCACAGCCCCCACACCACTAGAGGGATATCTTCAACCACCAACTTACCATCCTGAGACAGAGCGGCAAATGACTTAAATGAGTAAATAAGGCCGAGTATAGCCCACAAAGATCTCCGCCACGGCACAACCCAAGGGGGCGCTAACCCAGACAGGCCGACCACAACAGTGAATCAACCCACCCAGGTGACGCACCCCCCAGGACGGCATGAGAGAGCCCTGCAAGCCAGTGACTCAGCCCCCGTAACAGGGTAGAGGCAGAGAATCCCAGTGGAAAGAGGGGAATCGCCAGGCAGAGACAGCAAGGGCGGTTCGTTGCTCCAGCGCCTTCCGTTCACCTTCCCACTCCTGGGCCAGACTACACTCAATCATATGACCCACTGAAGAGATGAGTCTTCAGTAAAGACTTAAAGGTTGAGACCGAGTTTGCGTCTTCTGACATGGGTAGGGCAGACCGCTCCATAAAAATGGAGCTCTATAGGAGAAAGCCCTGCCTCCAGCTGTTTGCTTAGAAATTTAGGGACAATTAGAGGCCTATGTCTTGTGACCGTAGCGTACGTGTAGGTATGTACGGCAGGACCAAATCAGAGAGATAGGTAGGAGCAAGCCCATGTAATGCTTGTAGGTTAGCAGTAAAACCTGAAATCAGCCCTTGCTTTGACAGGAAGCCAGTGCAGAGAGGCTAGCACTGGAGTAATATGATCAAATTTTTTGGTTCTAGTCAGGATTCTAGCAGCCGTATTCAGCACTAACTGAAGTTTATTTAGTGCTTTATCCGGTAGCCGGAAAATAGAGCATTGCAGTAGTCTAACCTAGAAGTGACAAACGCATGATTAATTTTTCTGCATCATTTTTGACAGAAAGTTTCTGATTTTTGCAATGTTACGAGATGGAAAAAAGCTGTCCTCGAAATGGTCTTGATATGTTCTTCAAAAGAGATCAGGGTCCAGAGTAACGCCGAGGTCCTTCACAGTTTTATTTGAGACGACTGTACAACCATTAAGATTAATTGTCAGATTCAACAGAAGATCTCTTTGTTTCTTGGGACCTAGAACAAGCATCTCTGTTTTGTCCGAGTTTAATAGTAGAAAGTTTGGTAGCCATCCACTTCCTTATGTCTGAAACACATGTTTAGCGAGGGCAATTTTGGGGCTTCACCATGTTTCATTGAAATGTACAGCTGTAAAAGTCATCCGCATAGCAGTGAGAAGTTTACATTATGGGCTTAACAACATCCCCAAGAGGTAAAATATATAGTGAAAACAATAGTGGTCCTAAAACAGAACCTTGAGGAACACCGAAATTTACAGTTGATTTGTCAGAGGACAAACCATTCACAGAGACAAACTGATATCTTTCCGACAGATAAGATCTAAACCAGGCCAGAACATGTCCGTGTAGACCAATTTGGGTTTCCAATCTCTCCAAAAGAATGTGGTGATCGATGGTATCAAAAGCAGCACTAAGGTCTAGGAGCACGAGGACAGATGCAGAGCCTCGGTCCGTTGCCATTAAAATGTCATTTACCACCTTCACAAGTGCCGTCTCAGTGCTATGATGGGGTCTAAAACCAGACTGAAGCATTTCGTATACATTGTTTGTCTTCAGGAAGGCAGTGAGTTGCTGCGCAACAGCCTTCTCTAAAATTTTTGAGAGGAATGGAAGATTCGATATAGGCCGATAGTTTTTTATATTTTCTGGGTCAAGGTTTGGCTTTTTCAAGAGAGGCTTTATTACTGCCACTTTTAGTGAGTTTGGTACACATCCAGTGGATAGAGAGCCGTTTATTATGTTCAACATAGGAGGGCCAAGCACAGGAAGCAGCTCTTTCAGTAGTTTAGTTGGAATAGGGTCCAGTATGCAGCTTGAAGGTTTAGAGGCCATGATTATTTTCATCATTGTGTCAAGAGATATAGTACTAAAAGACTTGAGCGTCTCTCTTGATCCTAGGTCCTGGCAGAGTTGTGCAGACTCAGGACAACTGAGGTTTGGAGGAATACGCAGGTTTAAAGAGGAGTCCGTAATTTGCTTTCTAATAATCATAATCTTTTCCTCAAAGAAGTTCATGAATTTATCACTGCTAAAGTGAAAGTCATCCTCTCTTGGGGAATGCTGCTTTTTAGTTAGCTTTGCGACAGTATCAAAAAGGAATTTCGGATTGTTCTTATTTTCCTCAATTAAGTTAGAAAAATAGGATGATCGAGCAGCAGTAAGGGCTCTTCGGTACTGCACGGTACCGTCCTTCCAAGCTAGTCGGAAGACTTCCAGTTTGGTGTGGCGCCATTTCCGTTCCAATTTTCTGGAAGCTTGCTTCAGAGCTCGGGTATTTTCTGTATACCAGGGAGCTAGTTTCTTATGAGACATTTTTTTAGTTTTTAGGGGTGCAACTGCATCTAGGGTATTGCGCAAGGTTAATTTGAGATACTCAGTTAGGTGGTTAACGGATTTTTGTCCTCTGGCGTCCTTGGGTAGGCAGAGGGAGTCTGGAAGGGCATCAAGGAATCTTTGTGTTGTCTGTGAATTTATAGCACGACTTTTGATGTTCCTTGGTTGGGGTCTGAGCAGATTATTTGTTGCAATTGCAAACGTAATAAAATGGTGGTCCGATAGTCCAGGATTATGAGGAAAAACATTAAGATCCACAACATTTATTCCATGGGACAAAACTAGGTCCAGCGTATGACTGTGACAGTGAGTGGGTCCAGAGACATGTTGGACAAAACCCACTGAGTCGATGATGGCTCCGAAAGCCTTTTGGAGTGGGTCTGTGGACTTTTCCATGTGAATATTAAAGTCACCAAAGATTAGAATATTATCTGCTATGACTACAAGGTCCGATAGGAATTCAGGAAACTCAGTGAGAAACGCTGTATATGGCCCAGGAGGCCTGTAAACAGTAGCTATAAAAAGTGATTGAGTAGGCTGCATAGATTTCATGACTAGAAGCTCAAAAGACGAAAACGTCATTTTTTTTTTGTAAATTGAAATTTGCTATCGTAAATGTTAGCAACACCTCCGCCTTTGCGGGATGCACGGGGATATGGTCACTAGTGTAGCCAGGAGGTGAGGCCTCATTTAACACAGTAAATTCATCAGGCTTAAGCCATGTTTCAGTCAGGCCAATCACATCAGTGATTAGTTCATTGACTATAATTGCCTTTGAAGTAAGGGATCTAACATTAAGTAGCCCTATTTTGAGAAGTGAGGTATCATGATCTCTTTCAGTAATGACAGGAATGGAGGTGGTCTTTATCCTATTGAGATTGCTAAGTCGAACACCGCCATGTTTAGTTTTGCCCAACCTAGGTCGAGGCACAGACACGGTCTCAATGGTGATAGCTGAGCTGACTACACTGACTATGCTAGTGGCAGACTCCACTATGCTGGCAGGCTGGCTAATAGCCTGCTGCCTGGCCTGCACCCTATTTCATTGTGGAGCTAGAGGAGTTAGAGCCCTGTCTATGTTGGTAGATAAGATGAGAGCACCCCTCCAGCTAGGATGGAGTCCGTCACTCCTCAGCAGGTCAGGCTTGGTCCTGTTTGTGGGTGAGTCCCAGAAAGAGGGCCAATTATCTACAAATTCTATCTTTTGGGAGGGGCAGAAAACAGTTTTCAACCAGCGATTGAGTTGTGAGACTCTGCTGTAGAGCTCATCACTCCCCTAACTGGGAGGGGCCAGAGACAATTACTCGATGCCGACACATCTTTCTAGCTGATATGCACGCAGAAGCTATGTTGCGCTTGGTGATCTCTGACTGTTTCATCCTAACATCGTTGGTGCCGACGTGGATAACAATATCTCTATACTCTCTACACTCGCCAGTTTTAGCTTTAGCCAGCACCATCTTTAGATTAGCCTTAACGTCGGTAGCCCTGCCCCCGGGTAAACAGTGTATGATCGCTGGATGATTCGCTTTAAGTCTAATACTGCGTGTAATGGAGTCGCCAATGACTAGAGTTTTCAATTTGTCAGAGCTAATGGTGGGAAGCTTCGGCGTCTCAGACCCCGTAACGGGAGGAGTAGAGACCAGAGAAGGCTCGGCCTCTGACACCGACCCGCTGCTTAATGGGGAAAACCGGTTGAAAGTTTCTGTCGGCTGAATGAGCGACACCGGTTGAGCGTTCCTACAGCATTTCCTTCCAGAAACCGTGAGAAAATTGTCCGGCTGCGGGGACTGTGCCAGGGGATTTATACTACTATCTGTACTTACTGGTGGCACAGACGCTGTTTCATCCTTTCCTACACTAAAATTACCCTTGCCTAACGATTGCGACTGAAGCTGGGCTTGCAGTACAGCTATCCTCGCCGTAAGGCGAGCACAGCGGCTGCAATTAGAAGGCATCATGTTAATGTTACTACTTAGCTTCGGCTGTTGGAGGTCCTGACGAATCGTGTCCAGATAAAGCGTCCGGAGTGAAAAAGTTGAGGAAAAAATAAATAAATATATGAACGGTAATTAAAAAGTGAAAACCGTAAAGTTGTCAGGTAGCAAAATAGGTTGGCAACAAAACGCACAGCAACTCGAAAACAAGCCTGCAAGTTGTGACCGGAAATGACGTAGTCAATAGAGACCTTCTCATGATCATGATTC
>NW_027037474.1:0-19816 GCF_034236695.1 Oncorhynchus nerka
GTTGGACTTGTAACCAGCAGGTATCCTAGTGGTTAGAGTGTTGGACTTGTAACCAGCAGGTATCCTAGTGGTTAGAGTGTTGGACTTGTAACCAGCAGGTATCCTAGTGGTTAGAGTGTTGGACTTGTAACCAGCAGGTATCCTAGTGGTTAGAGTGTTGGACTTGTAACCAGCAGGTATCCTAGTGGTCAGAGTGTTGGACTTGTAACCAGCAGGTATCCTAGTGGTTAGAGTGTTGGACTTGTAACCAGCAGGTATCCTACTGGTTAGAGTGTTGGACTTGTAACCAGCAGGTATCCTAGTGGTTAGAGTGTTGGACTTGTAACCAGCAGGTATCCTAGTGGTTAGAGTGTTGGACTTGTAACCAGCAGGTATCCTAGTGGTTAGCGTGTTGGACTTGTAACCAGCAGGTATCCTAGTGGTTAGAGTGTTGGACTTCTAACCAGCAGGTATCCTAGTGGTTAGAGTGTTGGACTTCTAACCAGCAGGTATACTTGCCAAAATAATATTTAGCTACAGTTTGAATGCAACACAAAACAAGGACGCCTCGTCTGTACATACATTTGAAAGCAACACAAAACAAGGACGCCTCGTCTGTACATACATTTGAAAGCAACACAAAACAAGGACGCCTCATCTGTACATACATTTGAATGCAACACAAAACAAGGACGCCTCTTCTGTACATACATTTGAAAGCAACACAAAACAAGGACGCCTCGTCTGTACATACATTTGAAAGCAACACAAAACAAGGACGCCTCATCTGTACATACATTTGAATGCAACACAAAACAAGGACGCCTCGTCTGTACATACATTTGAAAGCAACACAAAACAAGGACGCCTCGTCTGTACATACATTTGAATGCAACACAAAACAAGGACGCCTCGTCTGTACATACATTTGAATGCAACACAAAACAAGGACGCCTCGTCTGTACATACATTTGAATGCAACACAAAACAAGGACGCCTCGTCTGTACATACATTTGAAAGCAACACAAAACAAGGACGCCTCGTCTGTACATACATTTGAAAGCAACACAAAACAAGGACGCCTCGCCTGTACATACATTTGAATGCAACACAAAACAAGGACGCCTCGTCTGTACATACATTTGAATGTTTCCTCTCTGTACTGGAATAATGTTTTTTGGGGATGAAGATCTGGTTATCATATTCGTTTGACTAGGGCTCTATAACGCTACGTTAAACCTGGCAGACCAATTCTAATATATATTTTGTCCACTAATGTGTCTTTTGACCAATCAGATCAGCTCTTTTGCCAATGATTAGGGCAAAATATCAGAATTGTGCTCCCTGTGTAAACGCAGCCATAGCTACATTAGCAGTTTGGGTCCTGGATGCTGAAACAGCCTTCTAGCAGTGTGTATATCAGACAATATGCCACGGGTATGATGCACAACTAATTTGCAGTCGTATTTATGTTGGTAAACAGTTTATAATGGCAATATGGCACCTCAGGGGTTTGTGGTATATAGCCAATATATCACTGCTAAGGGCTGTGTCGTAAGAACAGACTTTAGGTGTGGTATATTGGCCAAGATATAACAACTCCTCGGGCCTTATTGCTTAAGTATAGCATGTGTACACTGGAGGAGGGTTTAGGGTAGCAATCCTCTGTGAGACTATAATTGGTTAGATACCTCTCATCAACTTCCAGGTGCCTTGTGGCAAGTTCTATGTGATTCTACGCTGTGATTCTACAGTTCTCTGGTGACTAACTCTGCTGAGTGGGTTCATCCTATTGGAACAGGGCTAATGTGCTTGAATCGTAAATTCATGGTTCACAGTTCACATCGTGCTCCCCCAGGGGTCATTACAATAGCAAGAAACCCCCCCAAACCCAATCTGACCTTGTCTCGTGATGGTTCCAAAGGCATGTCTTTAACCCTCTACAGACTAACCCCTGTCTAATCTGGGGTTCTACTATCTATGTGGAATTGTTTTAAAAAGGTCACACCAAGGGTCATTTATCTATTTGATTAGACATTTTAAGACCCCTTGAAGTATAAAATACAATATAAAAACAAATAGTTTATGAAAAAAATGTATTTATTCAAACTGCTCGTACAAACACATCGAATAACAGATTCACTACATGGAACAACAGATGGTCCCCCCCCAAAAAAAAAATCTAAAGGAAGTTTGTTCTGAAGTGTCTGTCATTTGTTGTTGTTTTAGCATTAAGTCTCCATATATACTTCCATTCATTTTTCAACTGTTACCGGGGACCTTCAGGAAGGTCTTGTGAGGCCTGTGGGGTCCTAGAGCATAACAACCACATGTACGTGTTCATGGGAGTCTCACATCTATTAGTGTAGTAGCCCAAACTGTTGGGGCCTTTACAGACAGAAGTCTGGTGTCCTACTTCCGGAGTTGGAGCGAGCGGTTGCATCCGCACTTCGGTCCGCAGGTTGTATAACTTTTCATTACATTTCATTACATTTCATTATAGTACAACGGTTTGATTTGTCTAATCTTAGCAATTTCTTCCTAGCTAGCTACATAGCCGTCTTTGTATCAAAGATAATTGCGTAATTATCGTATTTTCGTCGTCCTAACGTAGTCTACACTGCTATCTGCCCAGCAGCTAGCCAGCTAGCCAGCTAGCAAACGCCCATCGTCTACCGAATAGCAGCACTGTAAAAACTATTACACTCAACTGAACGACTTGATTAGTGTAGTGTTAGCTAGCTACATAGTTGTCTTTGCTGTCTTCGTATCCAAGATAATTGTGTAGTTTAGAGTGTGTAGTTTTAGAGTGATTATCTTAATTTACCGAGGTTAGCTAGCCAGCTATTTGTCGTCCTTAACGTAGGAGGCACTGCTAGCTAGCCAACAGCTAGCCAACGTCTACCGAATAGAACTTCCTCACTCAACAACCCGGTCGCATTCCGCTTCGCTCCACAGGTAGTATCACATTTTCATTTCATTTCATTACAGTACAACGGTTTGATTTGTTTGATCGTAGCTAGCTACATGGCAGTCTTTGTATCAAAGATAATTGTGTAGTCTAGAGCGATTTTCTAGGTTAGCTAGCCAGCTATTGTCGTTCTTTTAACGCAGCGTAACAGTAATCAACACTGCTAGCTAGCCAGCTGGCCCCGAATAGCAGCACTGTAGAAACTATCACTCGGAACGGCTTGATTAGTGTAGTGTCAACAAACGCAACCACTGCCAGCTGGCCTACAAAGTCAACAACGCAGCCACTGCCAGCTAGCCTACTTCAGCAGTACTGTATCATTTAATCATTTTAGTCAATAAGATTCTTGCTACGTAAGCAACTTTCTGAACATTCGAGGCGTGTAGTCCACTTGTCATTCCAATCTCTCCTTTGCATTAGCGTAGCCTCTTCTGTAGCCTGTCAACTATGTGTCTGTCTATCCCTGTTCTCTCCTCTCTGCACAGACCATACAAACGCTCCACACCGCGTGACGCTGACACCTAATCTGGTGGTCCCAGCACGACCCACGTGGAGTTCAGGTCTCCGGTAGCCTCTGGAACTGCCGATCTCGGCCAACAAGGCAGAGTTCATCTCAGCCTATGCCTCCCTCCAGTCCCTCGACTTCTTGGCACTGTGACGCATGGATCACCACAGACAACACCTTCTCCTACTGCTCTCTCCCGTCCGCCACGTGTTCTCGCACACCCGAGAGCTTCTGGCCAGCGGGGTGGTGGCACGGGATCCTCATCTCTCCCAAGTGGTCATTCTCCTCTTTTTCTCCCTTACCCATCTGTCTATCGCCTCCTTTTGAATTCCATGCTGTCTGATTACCAGCCCTTTCCAAGCTTAACATCCTTATCATTTATCACCCTCCAGGTTCCCTCGGAGAGTTCATCAATGAGCTTGATGCCTTGATAAGCTCCTTTCTTGAGGACGGCTCACCTCTCACAGTTCTGGGCGACTTTAACCTCCCCCGTCTACCTTTGACTCATTCCTCTCTGCCTCCTTCTTTCCTCCTCTCCTCTTTTGGCCCTCACCCTCTCACCTTCCCCCTACTCACAAGGCAGGCAATACGCTCGACCTCGACGCTCGACCTCATCTTTACTAGATGCTGTTCTTCCACTAACCTCATTGCAACTCCCCTCCAAGTCTCCGACCACTACCTTGTATCCTTTTCCCTCTCGCTCTCATCCAACACTTCCACACTGCCCACACTCGGATGAGTTTCGCGCCGTCCCAACCTTCGGGCTTCTCTCCCCCGCTTCTCTTCCTCTTCCATCCTATCACCTCTTCCCTCTGCTCAAACCTTCTCCAACCTATCTCCTGATTCTGCCTCCTCAACCCTCCTTCTCCCTTTCTGCATCCTTTGAGCTCTCTATGTCCCCTATCTTCCAGGCGGCTCGGTCCTCCTCCCGCTCCGTGGCTCGACGACTCATTGCGAGCTCACAGAATAGGGCTCCGGGCAGCCGAGGCGGAAATGGAGGAAAACCGCCTCCCTGAAAACCTGGCATCCTTTCACTCCCTCCTCTCACATTTTCCTCTTCTGTCTCTGCTGCTAAAGCCACTTTCTACCACTCTAAATTCCAAGCATCTTGCCTCTAACCTAGGAAGCTCTTTGCCACCTTCTCCTCCCTCCTGAATCCTCCTCCCCCTCCCCCTCCTCCCTCTCTGCAGATGACTTCGTCAACCATTTTGAAAAGAAGGTCGACGACATCCAATCCTCGTTTGCTAAGTCCAAACGACACCGCTGGTTCTGCTCACTGCCCTACCCTGTATATGACCTCTTTCTCCCCTCTCTCTCCAGATGAAATCTCGCGTCTTATGACGGCCGGCCGCCCAACAACCTGCCCGCTTGACTATCCCTCCTCTCTTCTCCAGACCATTTCCGGGGCCTTCTCCCTTACCTCACCTCGCTCATCAACTCATCCCTGACCGCTGGCTACGTCCTTCCGTCTTCAAGAGAGCGAGAGTTGCACCCCCTTCTGAAAAAACCTACACTCGATCCCTCCGATGTCAACAACTACAGACCAGTATCCCTTCTTTCTTTTCTCTCCAAAACTTTTGAACGTGCCGTCCTTGGCCAGCTCTCCCGCTATCTCTCTCAGAATGACCTTCTTGATCCAAATCAGTCAGGATTCAAGACTAGTCATTCAACTGAGACTGCTCTTCTCTGTATCACGGAGGCGCTCCGCACTGCTAAAGCTAACTCTCTCTCCTCTGCTCTCATCCTTCTAGACCTATCGGCTGCCTTCGATACTGTGAACCATCAGATCCTCCTCTCCACCCTCTCCGAGTTGGGCATCTCCGGCGCGGCCCACGCTTGGATTGCGTCCTACCTGACAGGTCGCTCCAACCAGGTGGCGTGGCGAGAATCTGTCTCCTCACCACGCGCTCTCACCACTGGCGTCCCCCAGGGCTCTGTTCTAGGCCCTCTCCTATTCTCGCTATACACCAAGTCACTTGGCTCTGTCATAACCTCACATGGTCTCTCCTATCATTGCTATGCAGACGACACACAATTAATCTTCTCCTTTCCCCTTCTGATGACCAGGTGGCGAATCGCATCTCTGCATGTCTGGCAGACATATCAGTGTGGATGAGGGATCACCACCTCAAGCTGAACCTCGGCAAGACGGAGCTGCTCTTCCTCCCGGGAAGGACTGCCCGTTCCATGATCTCGCCATCACGGTTGACAACTCCATTGTGTCCTCCTCCCAGAGCGCTAAGAACCTTGGCGTGATCCTGGACAACACCCTGTCGTTCTCAACTAACATCAAGGCGGTGGCCCGTTCCTGTAGGTTCATGCTCTACAACATCCGCAGAGTACGACCCTGCCTCCACAGGAAGCGGCGCAGGTCCTAATCCAGGCACTTGTCATCTTCCGTCTGGATTACTGCAACTCGCTGTTGGCTGGGCTCCCTGCCTGTGCCATTAAACCCCTACAACTCATCCAGAATGCCGCAGCCCGGCCTGGTGTTCAACCTTCCCAAGTTCTCTCACGTCACCCCGCTCCTCCGCTCTCTCCACTGGCTTCCAGTTGAAGCTCGCATCCTGCTACAAGACCATGGTGCTTGCCTACGGAGCTGTGAGGGAACGGCACCTCAGTACCTCCAGGCTCTGATCAGGCCCTACACCCAAACAAGGGCACTGCATTCATCCACCTCTGGCCTGCTCGCCTCCCTACCACTGAGGAAGTCCAGTTCCCGCTCAGCCCAGTCAAAACTGTTCGCTGCTCTGGCCCCCCAATGGTGGAACAAACTCCCTCACGACGCCAGGACAGCGGAGTCAATCACCACCTTCCGGAGACACCTGAAACCCCACCTCTTTAAGGAATACCTAGGATAGGATAAAGTAATCCTTCTCACCCCCCTTAAAATATTTAGATGCACTATTGTAAAGTGGCTGTTCCACTGGATGTCATAAGGTGACGCACTTCAATTTGTAAGTCGCTCTGGATAAGAGCGTCTGCTAAATGACTTAAATGTAAATGTAAATGTAAGTCGGCAGATCGTCTTTACCGACTTACGACGAGTTCTAATACTTTTGTGGGGGTTGTAGAGCAAAACGGAGAACACCACCGTGTTCGTTAGAGTATCATCTTTCCATAGAGGGGTCAGGCCAAACTCTTCGGATGCTACAGACAATTTTGTGAGAAGACCCATTTTTGGGATGTCTCATGGTCTGACAAATATCTAGCTCTAGCTCTGTCACCTTTCACCTTTCACCTTTCACCTTTCACCGCAGATTCGGAAGTGCAACATTGGCGGATTGAAATATATCTAGGTGAACAGATATCTCTAGTTTAAACTGACGTCTTTTTACAGGGATTATTTTGTTATGCTAATTCGATTTCTAGGGGGTTTAATAGAGTACTACAGTCATACATATTCTCATTACAGTCTGGTCAAAATGAGTGTTACAATACATAGAAAATGTCCTCAGCTTTCTAACAGAAGGAAATCCAGACTTGACTAGGTCAGTGACGAGAGAAGTTAACTCAGACTTGACTAGGTCAGTGGCTAGAGAAGTTAACCCAGACTTGACTAGGTCAGTGACTAGAGAAGTTAACTTAGACTTGACTAGGTCAGTGACTAGAGAAGTTAAAACCCAGACATGACTAGGTCAGTGACTAGAGAAGTTAACTCAGACTTGACTAGGTCAGTGACTAGAGAAGTTAACTCAGACTTGACTAGGTCAGTGGCTAGAGAAGTTAACTCAGACTTGACTAGGTCAGTGACTAGAGAAGTTAACTCAGACTTGACTAGGTATGTGACTATAGAAGTTAACTCCAGACATAACTAGGTATGTGACTATAGAAGTTAACTCAGACATGACTAGGTATGTGACTATAGAAGTTAACTCAGACATGACTAGGTATGTGACTATAGAAGTTAACTCAGACATGTCTAGGTATGTGACTATAGAAGTTAACCCAGACATAACTAGGTATGTGACTATAGAAGTTAACTCAGACATAACTAGGTAAGTGACTAGAGAAGTTAACTCAGACTTGACTAGGTCAGTGACTATAGTTAACTCCAGACTTGACTAGGTAAGTGACTAGAAGTTAAAACCCATACATGACTAGGTCAGTGACTATAGAAGTTAACTCAGACTTGACTAGGTATGTGACTAGAGAAGTTAACTCAGACTTGACTAGGTATGTGACTATAGAAGTTAACTCAGACATGACTAGGTCAGTGACTATAGAAGTTAACTCAGACATGACTAGGTATGTGACTAGAGAAGTTAACTCAGACATAA
Source organism: Oncorhynchus nerka (assembly GCF_034236695.1). Classification (NCBI taxonomy): domain Eukaryota; kingdom Metazoa; phylum Chordata; class Actinopteri; order Salmoniformes; family Salmonidae; genus Oncorhynchus; species Oncorhynchus nerka. Next base: position 7,737 of record NW_027037474.1, read on the forward strand.
CTAGGTATGTAACTAGAGAAGTTAACTCAGACATGACTAGGTCAGTGACTAGAGAAGTTAAAACCCAGACATGACTAGGTATGTGACTAGAGAAGTTAAAACCCAGACATAACTAGGTAAGTGACTAGAGAAGTTAACTCAGACATAACTAGGTATGTGACTATAGAAGTTAACCCAGACTTGACTAGGTATGTGACTATAGAAGTTAACTCAGACATAACTAGGTAAGTGACTAGAGAAGTTAACTCAGACATAACTAGGTATGTGACTATAGAAGTTAACTCAGACTTGACTAGGTCAGTGACTATAGAAGTTAACTCAGACTTGACTAGGTCAGTGACTATAGAAGTTAACTCAGACATGACTAGGTAAGTGACTAGAGAAGTTAACTCAGACATAACTAGGTATGTGACTATAGAAGTTAACTCAGACATAACTAGGTATGTGACTATAGAAGTTAACTCAGACATGACTAGGTATGTGACTATAGAAGTTAACTCAGACATGACTAGGTCAGTGACTAGAGAAGTTAACTCAGACATGACTAGGTCAGTGACTAGAGAAGTTAAAACCCAGACATGACTAGGTATGTGACTAGAGAAGTTAAAACCCAGACATAACTAGGTAAGTGACTAGAGAAGTTAACTCAGACATAACTAGGTATGTGACTATAGAAGTTAACCCAGACTTGACTAGGTATGTGACTATAGAAGTTAACTCAGACATAACTAGGTAAGTGACTAGAGAAGTTAACTCAGACATAACTAGGTATGTGACTATAGAAGTTAACTCAGACTTGACTAGGTCAGTGACTATATAAGTTAACTCAGACTTGACTAGGTCAGTGACTATAGAAGTTAACTCAGACATGACTAGGTAAGTGACTAGAGAAGTTAACTCAGACATGACTAGGTAAGTGACTAGAGAAGTTAACTCAGACATGACTAGGTATGTGACTAGAGAAGTTAAAACCCAGACATAACTAGATAAGTGACTATAGAAGTTAACTCAGACATAACTAGGTATGTGACTATAGAAGTTAACTCAGACATAACTAGGTATGTGACTATAGAAGTTAAAAACCCAGACTTGACTAGGTCAGTAACTATAGAAGTTAACTCAGACTTGACTAGGTATGTGACTATAGAAGTTAACTCCAGACATAACTAGGTATGTGACTATAGAAGTTAACTCAGACATATCTAGGTATGTGACTATAGAAGTTAACTCAGACATGACTAGGTATGTGACTATAGAAGTTAAAACCCAGACTTGACTAGGTATGTGACTATAGAAGTTAACTCAGACATAACTAGGTATGTGACTATAGAAGTTAACTCAGACATAACTAGGTATGTGACTATAGAAGTTAACTCAGACATGACTAGGTATGTGACTATAGAAGTTAACTCAGACTTGACTAGGTCAGTGACTATAGAAGTTAACTCAGACATGACTAGGTAAGTGACTAGAGAAGTTAACTCAGACATAACTAGGTATGTGACTATAGAAGTTAACTCAGACATAACTAGGTATGTGACTATCGAAGTTAACTCAGACATGACTAGGTATGTGACTATAGAAGTTAAAACCCAGACTTGACTAGGTATGTGACTATAGAAGTTAACTCAGACATAACTAGGTATGTGACTAGAGAAGTTAACTCAGACTTGACTAGGTATGTGACTAGAGAAGTTAACTCAGACTTGACTAGGTAAGTTACTAGAGAAGTTAACTCAGACATAACTAGGTATGTGACTATAGAAGTTAACTCAGACTTGACTAGGTATGTGACTATAGAAGTTAACTCAGACATGACTAGGTCAGTGACTATAGAAGTTAACTCAGACATGACTAGGTATGTGACTAGAGAAGTTAACTCAGACATAACTAGGTATGTAACTAGAGAAGTTAACTCAGACATGACTAGGTCAGTGACTAGAGAAGTTAACTCAGACATGACTAGGTCAGTGACTAGAGAAGTTAAAACCCAGACATGACTAGGTATGTGACTAGAGAAGTTAAAACCCAGACATAACTAGGTAAGTGACTAGAGAAGTTAACTCCAGACATAACTAGGTATGTGACTAGAGAAGTTAAAACCCAGACATGACTAGGTATGTGACTAGAGAAGTTAAAACCCAGACATAACTAGGTAAGTGACTAGAGAAGTTAACTCAGACATAACTAGGTATGTGACTATAGAAGTTAACCCAGACTTGACTAGGTATGTGACTATAGAAGTTAACTCAGACATAACTAGGTAAGTGACTAGAGAAGTTAACTCAGACATAACTAGGTATGTGACTATAGAAGTTAACTCAGACTTGACTAGGTCAGTGACTATAGAAGTTAACTCAGACATGACTAGGTAAGTGACTAGAGAAGTTAACTCAGACATGACTAGGTATGTGACTAGAGAAGTTAAAACCCAGACATAACTAGGTAAGTGACTATAGAAGTTAACTCAGACATGACTAGGTATGTGACTATAGAAGTTAACTCAGACATAACTAGGTATGTGACTATAGAAGTTAACTCAGACATAACTAGGTATGTGACTATAGAAGTTAACTCAGACATGACTAGGTATGTGACTAGAGAAGTTAAAACCCAGACATAACTAGGTAAGTGACTATAGAAGTTAACTCAGACATGACTAGGTATGTGACTATAGAAGTTAACTCAGACTTGACTAGGTAAGTGACTAGAGAAGTTAACTCAGACTTGACTAGGTCAGTGACTATAGTTAACTCAGACTTGACTAGGTAAGTGACTAGAGAAGTTAAAACCCATACATGACTAGGTCAGTGACTATAGAAGTTAACTCAGACTTGACTAGGTATGTGACTAGAGAAGTTCAAACCCAGACATGACTAGGTATGTGACTAGAGAAGTTAACTCAGACTTGACTAGGTATGTGACTAGAGAAGTTAACTCAGACTTGACTAGGTATGTGACTATAGAAGTTAACTCAGACATGACTAGGTCAGTGACTATAGAAGTTAACTCAGACATGACTAGGTATGTGACTAGAGAAGTTAACTCAGACATAACTAGGTATGTAACTAGAGAAGTTAACTCAGACATGACTAGGTCAGTGACTAGAGAAGTTAACTCAGACATGACTAGGTCAGTGACTAGAGAAGTTAAAACCCAGACATGACTAGGTATGTGACTAGAGAAGTTAAAACCCAGACATAACTAGGTAAGTGACTAGAGAAGTTAACTCAGACATAACTAGGTATGAGACTATAGAAATTAACCAGACTTGACTAGAGTATGTGACTATAGAAGTTAACTCAGACATAACTAGGTATGTGACTATAGAGATTAACTCAGACTTGACTGAGTCAGTGACTATAGAAGTTAACTCAGACTTGACCACAGGTCAGTGACTATAGAGTTAACTCGACATGACTAGGTAAGTGACTAGAAGTTAACTCAGACATGACTAGGTAAGTGACTAGAGAAGTTAACTCAGACATGACTAGGTATGTGACTTTAGAAAGTTAAAACCCAGACATAACTAGATAGTGACTATAGAAGTTAACTCAGACATAACTAGGTATGTGACTAGAAGTTAACTCAGACATAACTAGGTATGTGACTATAGAAGTTAAAACCCAGACTTGACTAGGTCAGTGACTATAGAAGTTAACTCAGACTTGACTAGGTATGTGACTATAGAAGTTAACTCAGACATAACTAGGTATGTGACTATAGAAGTTAACTCAGACATATCTAGGTATGTGACTATAGAAGTTAACTCAGACATGACTAGGTCAGTGACTAGAGAAGTTAAAACCCAGACATGACTAGGTATGTGACTAGAGAAGTTAAAACCCAGACATAACTAGGTAAGTGACTAGAGAAGTTAACTCAGACATAACTAGGTATGTGACTATAGAAGTTAACCCAGACTTGACTAGGTATGTGACTATAGAAGTTAACTCAGACATAACTAGGTAAGTGACTAGAGAAGTTAACTCAGACATAACTAGGTATGTGACTATAGAAGTTAACTCAGACTTGACTAGGTCAGTGACTATAGAAATTAACTCAGACTTGACTAGGTCAGTGACTATGAAGTTGCTCAGACATGACTAGGTAGTGACTAGGAAGTTAACTCAGACATGACTAGGTAAGTGACTAGAGAAGTTAACTCAGACATGACTAGGTATGTGACTAGAGAAGTTAAAACCCAGACATAACTAGATAGTGACTATAGAAGTTAACTCAGACATAACTAGGTATGTGACTATAGAAGTTAACTCAGACATAACTAGGTATGTGACTATAGAGATTAAAACCCAGACTTGACTAGGTCAGTGACTATAGAAGTTAACTCAGACTTGACTAGGTATGTGACTATGAAGTTAACTCAGACATAACTAGGTATGTGACTATAGAAGTTAACTCAGACATATCTAGGTATGTGAGTATAGAAGTTAACTCAGACATGACTAGGTATGTGACTATAGAAGTTAAAACCCAGACTTGACTAGGTATGTGACTATAGAAGTTAACTCAGACATAACTAGGTATGTGACTATAGAAGTTAACTCAGACATGACTAGGTATGTGACTATAGAGTTAAAACCCAGACTTGACTAGGTATGTGACTATAGAAGTTAACTCAGACATAACTAGGTATGTAACTTTGACTATAAGTTAACTCAGACATAACTAGGTATGTGACTATAGAAGTTAACTCAGACATGACTAGGTATGTGACTATAGAAGTTAAAACCCAGACATGACTAGGTATGTGACTATAGAAGTTAACTCAGACTTGACTAGGTATGTGACTATAGAAGTTAAAACCCAGACATGACTAGGTAAGTGACTATAGAAGTTAACTCAGACATAACTAGGTATGTGACTATAGAAGTTAACTCAGACATGACTAGGTAAGTTACTAGAGAAGTTAACTCAGACATAACTAGGTATGTGACTATAGAAGTTAACTCAGACATGACTAGGTATGTGACTAGAGAAGTTCAAACCCAGACATGACTAGGTATGTGACTAGAGAAGTTCAAACCCAGACATGACTAGGTATGTGACTAGAGAAGTTAACTCAGACTTGACTAGGTATGTGACTAGAGAAGTTAACTCAGACTTGACTAGGTAAGTTACTAGAGAAGTTAACTCAGACATGACTTGGTCAGTGACTATAGAAGTTAGCTCAGACATGACTAGGTATGTGACTAGAGAGGTTAACTCAGACATAACTAGGTATGTAACTAGAGAAGTTAACTCAGACATGACTAGGTCAGTGACTATAGAAGTTAACTCAGACTTGACTAGGTATGTGACTATAGAAGTTAAAACCCAGACATGACTAGGTAAGTGACTATAGAAGTTAACTCAGACATAACTAGGTATGTGACTATAGAAGTTAACTCAGACATGACTAGGTAAGTTACTAGAGAAGTTAACTCAGACATAACTAGGTATGTGACTATAGAAGTTAACTCAGGCATGACTATAAAATTTACTAGAAGTTAACTCAGACATAACTAGGTATGTGACTATAGAGATTAACTCAGACATGACTAGGTATGTGACTAGAGAAGTTCAAGCCCAGACATGACTAGGTATGTGACTAGAAGTTCAAGCCAGACATGACTAGGTATGTGACTAGAAGTTAACTCAGACTTGACTAGGTAGTTACTAGAAGTTAACTCAGACATGACTAGGTCAGTGACTATAGAAGTTAACTCAGACATGACTAGGTATGTGACTAGAGAGGTTAACTCAGACATAACTGGTATGTAACTAGAGATTAACTCAGACATGACTAGGTCAGTGACTAGAGAAGTTAACTCAGACATGACTAGGTCAGTGACTAGAGAAGTTAAAACCCAGACATGACTAGGTATGTGACTGAGAAGTTAAAACCCAGACATAACTAGGTAAGTGACTAGAGAAGTTAACTCAGACATAACTAGGTATGTGACTATAGAGTTAACCCAGACTTGACTAGGTATGTGACTAGAAGTTAACTCAGACATAACTAGGTATGTGACTATAGAAGTTAACTCAGACATAACTAGGTATGTGACTATAGAAGTTAAAACCCAGACTTGACTAGGTCATACTATAGTAAGTTAACTCAGATGACTAGGTATGTGACTAGAAGTTAACTCAGACATAACTAGGTATGTGACTATAAAGTTAACTCAGACATAACTAGGTATGTGACTATAGAAGTTAACTCAGACATGACTAGGTATGTGACTATAAGTTAAAACCCAGACTTGACTGGGTATGTGACCTAGAAGTTAACTCAGACATAACTAGGTATGTGACTATAGAAGTTAACTCAGACATAACTAGGTATGTGACTATAGAAGTTAAAACCCAGACTTGACTAGGTCAGTGACTATAGAAGTTAACTCAGACATAACTAGGTATGTGACTATAGAAGTTAACTCAGACAGTTATGCCCATATGACTCAGAGAGGAAATAAATGACTCAGCAAGTGCAAAAGAAAAACTCTAACAATGGAAGTTGTGTGAACAGTTCAGAATAGGGAGGCTAATACAAGTTACAGCAGGCTTCGTAGAGTCATACATCTGAATGAAATGAGTTGTCGCCAGTATATGATGGAATCATGGCTCTAGCTCTTACCGTGGGGCCAGGCAGTTGCATGAAGGCAGAGTAGAATGACATGGAGAAGAAGAGGCAGGAGGTGTCTGGGTTGCAGATGAGGGGGCATTGTCGTCCTCCCAGTGGGCTGCACCCTCTGGCACACAAGGACCATAGAACTAGGAACCAGAACACACATGATGTCACTGAGGAGTGACAGGAGTCTGGAATCTAAAGTGTTCCTGTTCAGAACACTCCACATCAATCCCACTATCCTCTCGTTCTCTGGGCTCTAGATGCAAAGCAGCTGTTGAGGAGAACACACACTCACCACACTAAAGAGAGAGATTTAACCCTTTCTTTTCACCAGGAGTCACACTGGCATTCTGCTCTCTCTCTCTCTCTCTCTCTCTCTCTCTGTGTGATGATGGACAAGCTCCATGCATACTCACCATGCATCTGAACTCTCCAGCTTCTGTTTTTACATGTTGAGTTCTGGAAGTCCAAAGGAAAAGGGGAGTGGCTGCATATTGGCATGTCGAGAGTGTTGCAGGGAAAAACACTTTCACTTTTAATGGAGAGAACAGAGATGGCGAGTTGATGATACTCCAGGGAAAGATGTTTTCCATCTGTGTTTGTATGGCGAGGGAATTCAGGGAAGCCTGAATCAGGACGTCATTGTACTGTAAAAACCCCTCAGGCTCTGGCCTGCGAGATCTGCGGGGAGGCCATGCCAACAAACAGTGATAAGCAGAAATAATGTCATTCCTGTTCCTGTTCATAGTTGTCTATAGGAGCGAACCTGGGCAAAGCTTCTATACAGTGTATTCTCTACAAAAGGGCCCCAGGCAATGGGGCGGACAGGCACTGCACAGCTCATTGCAAATCACTGTTTGTTTTTCATTACCTGGCTTGAATACAGTTTCCATGTAAAAAGAAAAACTATTTTTCCAGGCATTGCATCCAGATGGGACTCGGAGTTAAGATTTTAACTGACCATAGGGACCAGAACCATTAGGTTTAATGGACATGTGCCTCCTAGTTCCAGTGAAGGTTGAAAATAAACCAAAGAAAACCTCCCTATACCCCCTATACTATAAATTACAAACCCTAGCCAGTAACCCTTCCACCCTTGTGTACATCTAAGGAATACAGACTTATCAAATGCCTTATCCAAAATCACGTAGATTTTATTTTGAGTGGACCATCCCTTTAAGCAATATGGTAATAGCTTAACATCCCCTTTCTGAAGACTAGAGACACCTGGTGGTTACGTATAGAAACAGCATTTAATTAGGAAAAACATATTTTACCCTTTTACAAATGAAGTCAAAGCACAAATTGATTTAGAATACATCCATTTAAAGAAAGATAAAATGAGTAGTCATGAGGGGTAGGAGAAGAAAGATAAAATGAGTAGTCATGAGGGGTAGGAGAAGAAAGATAAAATGAGTAGTCATGAGGGGTAGGAGAAGAAAGATAAAATGAGTAGCCATGAGGGGTAGGAGAAGAAAGATAAAATGAGTAGTCATGAGGGGTAGGCAAAGAAAGATAAAATGAGTAGTCATGAGGGGTAAGAGAAGAAAGATCAAATGAGTAGTCATGAGGGGTAGGAGAAGAAAGATAAAATGAGTAGTCATGAGGGGTAGGAGAAGAAAGATAAAATGAGTAGTCATGAAGGGTAGGAGAAGAAAGATAAAATGAGTAGTCATGAGGGGTAGGAGAAGAAAGATAAAATGAGTAGCCATGAGGGGTAGGAGAAGAAAGATAAAATGAGTAGTCATGAGGGGTAGGAGAAGAAAGATAAAATGAGTAGTCATGAGGGGTAGGAGAAGAAAGATAAAATGAGTAGTCATGAGGGGTAGGAGAAGAAAGATAAAATGAGTAGTCATGAGGGGTAGGAGAAGAAAGATAAAATGAGTAGTCATGAGGGGTAGGAGAAGAAAGATAAATATATGACAGAGTGACTTGGGGTTACATCGGACGACAACACATTGACGGGTCCAGCACAGACTGCTGAAACAGACTCATGAGATTAGTTTTGACTCATTTGTCATGCAAACACAGTGACTCTTTAGCGTTGAAGCAATGATGGAACCAGAGACATATCTAAAGGTAGTTTATTATAGCAAATATATATAATAAACTCTATACATGTCTCTGTGAAGATCCATTGATATGATTCAACAATTAATTGCTATACTCGGCAGAATCCCTTGTGCTATTTGACAGATCAATAAACAAATAATTTCACATCAGAAGTTATTGATAGAACTTGTAGATCAATTTAACTGCGTAGTTAGTAAAACACAGATGAATTAATATGGTTTATATTTGACCCTTTCCTTCATTTATACTGCAGGCACAATAGCAGATTACCTCTATATGGGACTGGGAACAACAGCACTGTTACAGGCTTTTCACACGACTGACCCGAACTGGGCCCAGACCAACCAAGCTGTACTGAGCTGGCCTGGTCATGAACACACCAGATTTGATGGCACCATGCTGAAAAGGACAATGTGCTCAGAGCCAGCAGTTTGGGTCGGTACGATAGGTCTTTGTTACTGGTTCACACTGCTTCATGGTGAACAGAAAACTCTGTGCTGAGTCAGCACAGATACTCACACCCTGCCACAGATACTCACACCAACAAGTCTGTTTTCAACAAGTAGTGGTGATGGAACATGTAATAAAGTGCTTTATGCAGACTTAAAGTGACAGTTCACTTCAAATATAACTTTGTGAGATGTTATTTTGACAAAACAAAGGAAGTGAGGTCAAATACTCTAAGTGCAAACTGAGGCACCCTCAGGAGGTGTCACATAATACCCATTAGGTTTCCCTTCATATGCTTTGTCAAAAGATGCAGCTGCAGGGTGAGGCTTCCCCTAGTCCCAAACCACACACACACACACACACACACACACACACACACACACACACACACACACACACACACACACACACACACACACACACACACACACACCTTGGAGACTGAACTGATCACACTTATCAATATGAAAATGGTTACTGATTGTCTAAATAAAACACAGCAGGAAAATGTCAGCAGTACTGAGAGAAACAGCTTGATCAACAGCCTATATAGCACTGAAGCCTTGGTGACAGGTTCATATGGTATTGTGGGCATCGTTCTACTGCAGATCTAACTACCAACTGAGGTTTGTTTCGCTGCCTGGGTTGTTTCTGCAGGTTTTTGATGGCGGCTACTGACAGTCGATGGACCTGTGGATGAGGTGGGGAAACGAGGGGAATGACGCAAGGCTGTGTGGAGGGCTCTCCACTCAATCAGCGTTGAGTCCAGGTGCGTCAACAGTCTGGGGAAAAAAAGATGTGGGTGAAAAGTGCAAACAGGTTTCCTGATGCAATTCACGGTCAACACTCCAATCTTATCCTCTTCTGTCAAACATCAATGCCTCCCATTTTCTAAACTGCATCACTTTTCAACAGAGTATCTGATAAATCTCTGGTTTCTCCCAACCTGCAATCACCTTAGCACTAGATCAAATGACCCCCTTGGAATCGTAACATTAAGTTCTAATGGGCATTCTGTCAGGTCCGGTTTAAATCTGATGTGTGGGTTCTTGTAGATCACACAGAGTCTTGCTTTGTGACCACGACCTGTTAATGTTCTCATGTCAAGGCTTGGGACAACAGCTGGAGGTTCTGCCTGATCCAACACCTCGCCAAAGCCCAATGGTTTAGAAATCCTTACCGTCTGCTAGTAGAGGACGTCGAAGAAATCGAGATGATTTTGTATGGAGACGTATTTATTTTTTTGATTCATAGGAGGCACAATGCCACTGTTAGTTCCACTATTTTGTCAAGAGACCCCCGGGGGAAAAAAGTGGTGTTTACCTGTTATTGTTGGGAGCTGTCAGAGTTCTCCACAAGGGCTGAGCTGCAGCAATGGACCTTGGCCTGGGTGCCCCACTCTGTTAGCTCCAGCAGGTTGGGGCCGTGGCCCCTCTTCCTCGGGGGTGAGGGTCCCGCTAGCGTCCGGTCTTGCTGTCCGGAGTGAGAGGACGAGTCTGGAACCACAAGGGCCCCAGTTAGAGATCCTGTATTGAGATGCACCATTCAACACACTTTACCCACAAGCTCTCCGCTGGGTTAGCTGGCTAGGATGCACCATGCAACACACTTTACCCACAGGCTCTCTGCTGGGTTAGCTGGCTAGGATGCACCATGCAACACACTTTACCCACAGGCTCTCTGCTGGGTTGGCTGGCTAGGAGGATGCAGCTGGCTAGGATGCACCATGCAACACACTTTACCCACAGGCTCTCCGCTGGGTTGGCTGGCTGGGATGTAGCATGCAACACTTTACCCACAGGCTCTCCGCTGGGTTAGCTGGCTAGGATGCCATGCAGCACACTTTACCCACAGGCTCTCCGCTGGGTTAGCTGGCTGAGATGCACCATACAACACATTTACCCACAGGCTCTCCAGCTGGGTTAGCTGGCTAGGATGCACCATGCAACACACTTTACCCACAGGCTCTCCGCTGGGTTAGCTGGCTAGGATGCACCATGCAACACACTTTACCCACAGGCTCTCCGCTGGGTTAGCTGGCTAGGATGCACCATGCAACACACTTTACCCACAGGCTCTCCGCTGGGTTAGCTGGCTAGGATGTAGCATGCAACACACTTTACCCACAGGCTCTCCGCTGGGTTAGCTGGCTAGGATGCACCATGCAACACACTTTACCCACAGGCTCTCCGCTGGGTTAGCTGGCTAGGATGCACCATGCAACACACTTTACCCACAGGCTCTCCGCTGGGTTAGCTGGCTAGGATGCACCATGCAACACACTTTACCCACAGGCTCTCTGCTGATTTAGCTGGCTAGGATGCACCATGCAACACACTTTACCCACAGGCTCTCCGCTGGGTTAGCTGGCTAGGATGCACCATGCAACACACTTTACCCACAGGCTCTCCGCTGGGTTAGCTGGCTAGGATGCAGCATGCAACACACTTTACCCACAGGCTCTCTGCTGGGTTAGCTGGCTAGGATGCACCATGCAACACACTTTACCCACAGGCTCTCTGCTGGGTTAGCTGGCTAGGATGCACCATGCAACACACTTTACCCACAGGCTCTCTGCTGGGTTAGCTGGCTAGGATGCACCATGCAACACACTTTACCCACAGGCTCACTGCTGGGTTAGCTGGCTAGGATGCACCATGCAACACACTTTACCTACCGGCTCTCCGCTGGGTTAGCTGGCTAGGATGCACCATGCAACACACTTTACCCACAGGCTCTCTGCTGGGTTAGCTGGCTAGGATGTAGCATGCAACACACTTTACCCACAGGCTCTCTGCTTGGTTAGCTGGCTAGGATGCACCTAGCTGGCTAGGATGCACCATGCAACACACTTTACCCACAGGCTCTCTGCTGGGTTAGCTGGCTAGGATGTAGCATGCAACACACTCAGCCAGGTCAGTTA
>NW_027037475.1:0-19821 GCF_034236695.1 Oncorhynchus nerka
ACTGAGGCCTGGGCCTTTGGAACTGAGCCCGCTTCAGCTTTCTGCACCCCTCCAGGAGACTTTCCCCACACACTGTACTGTCCTGTCTGTACCGTCTCACTCTCTGTCTCACTTTCTTTATTTCTGTCCTCCTTTCTGTTTTTTCCCTTTTATTAATTTAATTTCTTCTTTTGTTCTTTCTATCCTTTTCATCAGTCCTCTGTTTCTTTTATTTTTCTGTTTCTTTTAGAACATATCCTCCTCATTGTCTCTCTCTCTCTCTCCGTCTCCGTCTCTCTCTCTCTCTCTCTCTCTCTCTCTCTCTCTCTCTCTCTCTCTCTCCGTCTCTCTCTCTCTCTCTGTCTCTCTCTCTCTCTCTCTCTCTCTCTCTCTCTCCGTCTCCGTCTCTCTCTCTCTGTCTCTCTCTCTCTCTCTCTCTCTCTCTCCGTCTCCGTCTCTCTCTCTCTCTCTCTCTCTCTCTCTCTCTCTCTCTCTCTCTCTCTCTCTCGCCATCTCCGTCTCTCTCTGTCTCTCTCTCTGTCTCTCTGTCTCTCTCTCTCTCTCCCTCTCTCTCTCTCTCTCTCTCTCCCTCTCTCTCTCCCTCTCTCTGTCTCTCCGTCTCTCTCCCCCTCTCTCTCTTTCTCTGTCTGTCTGAGTAGAGGTATATACTCTGTGGGGTCTGCTGCTGCCTCCTCTCTCCTCCTCTCTCCCCCTGCGGCGCTGCTCCCAGTATTTGGGTATATATTTCACACCCCTGTGTGAGGCCTGGCGAGGGCGCCTGGGGAATGGAAAGGAAAACAAGCGTGCCCTCTCTCTCGGCCCTTTGGAGCTGACCTGCTATAAATACCTCAGGGTGGCGCGCCGGTCTCACCGCCAGTGGCATGGGAACCTCTCTCCCTCCTCAGGCCCAGCGCTAGGGCCACCGGGGTCCAGTCTGGGAAGGCTCTGGCCAGCGGGTATCCATGGGAGGGGGGCAGAGCAGGACAGGGTGGGGTAGAGTGGAAGGTCTTCCTCTTCTTAATTGTGTTGCTGTTTCTTGTGTCTCTCTGAGGAGCATCCCTGTCTTTCATCCATGGCTGCCTCCGCTCTGTGGTTCGTCTCCCTGTTCAAAAGACTGCATGTATACTGCATTTAAGCTGTTTTGCTTTATGAAGATTGTATGAATATGTGCTTTTCAAAGTGTTAAAAAAATAAATCCCCTTTTCTTCACTCCGGTGAGGCGTTTGTTTTGTTACTCCCCCCCAAAATTGATTTAGACTTTTCAAAGGTTTGTTCTTCACAGTGCTGTCTCCTAGTGTCGGTGCGAGACGGGTTTGGCTCATATTTTCAGAGTTTGAGGTAATAGTTTTAAACTGACAGACTAAACATCTCTCTCCTTGGCTGTTCCACTTCTGCAGAGTAAATAGTTTTACTCTCACACACAGACGTACACACACACATATAAACACACACATACACACCGTGGGTGACTGGCTTAGTCTAATGATTCTTTCTTCACGGTTTGAAGCGGGTATGGAGAGCTTGTGGTGTTGTCAGTGTAAGAAATATGGGTAGAGGGACTCTTAGAGGGTTTGCGTAAGTTCTCCCCTTCTCTCGCTCTCTTTCTTTCTGGAATCAGACATTTTAGGTTACATATAGTCGTTGTCTGAGCAAACGTAGCTTCTTTCAATGTACTCTGAAAATGTTGTAACTCTAGATCCGAGAAAATGTATTCAAAACAGCTTCTAAAGATTCATAATTGAATGTTCGTTAATGGGATTCTTTTTTCAATTTCCTGAAAAGTTTATCAGACAGCGACGCTTTACTACACAGGGAACTCGAAGCATTGACACAAACATCCTCATGTCATCTGTTCTACTGACTCTGTGTCAGCTGTGACAATACCTGGAGCCAATAACATGTTGTTTATGAGTCCCCACTCCTGTTCTAACAGGACCACTAACAATTAGAATATGTATTTTAATAATACAGTACCTAATATTTTGTATTGAGGTAGGAGTCTCCACGTCTTAAAACGTTTTTGTTAGACATATCCACCAATACATTTTCTCTTTTTCAATACACTTACCCCTGAATTTATAGATTTTATGTCTCTCTACTCCTCCTCTTCTTCCTCACACCTTTTGGCTTTCTCTCTCCTGTCTTTTCTTCTCTCTCCCTCTCCTCCTTCCTCTCTCCTTCTCTTACAAGGCACACTTGTTATTTCTTCGTACAAGGTCCCGTAATTAAGTTTGACATAAGCACAGGGATTAAATATGCGGTTTGGGAGGGGGAGAAAGGAGCTCTGTTACAATCTCAAGGCCAGCTGTAAAATAGAACCAGATTGGAACCACTTGGAGCTGGAAAGTTTGGGAAAGGTGCCTAGACTGGAGCTGTGTGTTCAAACAACAACGGGATCTGAGTTCCACTGAAGCTGGGCGCAGCCAAAAGAAAACTAACTCCCCTGCCAACAGACTACTACTAAAACCCCAGCCAAAACACTACTAACACCCCAGCCAAAACACTACTAACACCCCAGCCAAAAACACTACTAACACCCCAGCCAAAACACTACTAACACCCCAGCCAAAACACTACTAACACCCCAGCCAAAACACTACTAACTCCCCTGCCAACAGACTACTACTAACACCCCAGCCAAAACACTACTAACACCCCAGCCAAAACAATATTAACTCCTGGCTAAAAGACTACCAAGTGCCCAGCCAAAAGACTACTAGCTCTCTGGCCAAAGACTACCCCGTCCCTGCCAAAAACACTGCTAACTCCCAAAGAAGTGTAACTCCTCAGGCAAAATACTACTGCCTTTACATCCAAAATATTCCTACTTCCAGCCAAAATACCACTGCCTTTCCATCCAAAAGACTCCTACTTCCAACCAAAATACTGCACACAAAACACTATCACCAACCCACTCAAAATAATACTACAGAGCCAAAGAACTATATTCTCCCAAGTGAAAAACCTTACCACAGCCAATGCCTCGTTGTGAAAGTGAGGAAAGTAAGAGCAGTGGTAAACAGTGTGTTTCTGGCCTCTCTATAGGAGAATAGAGAAGGGAAAGCCATTTCACATGCTATCACTCAATCACTGACACCAAATATAGAAATATGGGTTAAGATCAGCCCCCAGTGCACTGAGCGTGTCTCTGGGATTTTCCTCTGTTGTGAACTCTGAGAGGTCTCACATGGAACTTTGCATTCTTAAATAACTCTGGCAAAACGCTCTAATCTTAATGAGTCTGAACAGCAAATCTCTCATCTGCAGCAAAAAGGATTAGGAATGGGGGAGGCTGCCGTTCCACTTTGATGAATTGTGTTTAGAAAATCCCTGGGCATGAAGTTCTCCTGATGAACAAAGCGTTAGGAGAGAACGGATGCTTTTAAACAACACAACTTATCTGAGAAAAACAGAACATGCATTTAAAGGGAAAATACAAAGGCAAAGCTGATTCGTCTCCTCTGCTGATAAAAGTAACTCTTTTCACAATCCACTTAGCTGGTTGGGGAAATCAAGCCCAAAGTAGCTTTGCACAAATGATGTGCATTGTGTTCTCAGTGCTATATCATGTCTGTGTTTATTTATTTTGTGTGATGATATTGTTAAATGTAAATATAAGAATTGATTATATTATGCCTCTTGGTTGAAGCCCTATAAATAGCTGTCGGTGATGATAAAAGGGGTTAATGAATCAGAATAGATCAGAGCAGAGAAATATTGTTTCAAACTGCTGCAAAACTGTACTGCTTTCAGTGTAATTCTGCCTGCCCACCCCTACTTCTCCAATACAACTCAACATGTTCTCAGCCAGGGTAGAAATACACCTAAGTAGCTAATCTGAGGAAGTATTTATTTGAATTTGATGAATAGATCTTTGATGATATGTTAATGAATCCAAATCAAGGCAGCGCTGCATTGACTCTATTAATTAAACCACCGTGTCATTTCCCAAAACAGCCTTCCTGAGAGTTAGAGGTTATTGAAGTGAGGCCCTGGCTAGCTCACAAAATACAAACTACAAAAAAGCCTCAGTGTGTTGGGGCCTGCTCTTGGTTCCCCATCAATCCCTCACCAACCCTACAACCCCCTTATGCCTTTGAAAGTACTCTGGCTGCATTTTCCATGCATTTATTTTGCATTTTCCAAATGTGCTCTCCCTTTGTTTTCCCTAATGGAAGCAGGTATAGATAGTGCACTTTTGATCCAGGTCAAAACCAACACACTCCATGTTAATGAGAATGCCCCATCATGCCAGATCTCTGGTCCTGAAAGAGATGAGAGTATCACAAAGGTGGATTTCTTCACGATATGTATGGTGCAGACAGAATGACAGAGAGTCAGGATGTGTATGGTGCAGACAGAGTGACAGTGAGTCAGGATGTGTATGGTGCAGACAGAGTGACAGAGAAACTGGATGTATGGTGCAGACAGAGTGCCAGAGAGTCAGGATGTGTATGGTGCAGACAGAGTGCCAGAGAGTCAGGATGTGTATGGTGCAGACAGAATGACAGAGAGTCAGGATGTGTATGGTGCAGACAGAATGACAGAGAGTCAGGATGTGTATGGTGCAGACAGAGTGCCAGAGAGTCAGGATGTGTATGGTGCAGACAGAATGACAGAGAGTCAGATGTGTATGGTGCAGACAGAATGACAGAGAGTCAGGATGTGTATGGTGCAGACAGAGTGCCAGAGAGTCAGGATGTGTATATACAGACAGAGTGACAGAGAGTCAGGATGTGTATGGTACAGACAGAGTGCCAGAGAGTCAGGTCCATGTGTATGGTGCAGACAAGTGCCAGAGAGTCAGGATGTGTATGGTGCAGACAGGCGACAGGAAGTCCAGGATGTGTATGGTGCAGACTGAAGTGAGAAGTCCCAGGATATTATGGTGCAGACAGAGTGCCAGAAAGTCAGGATGTTAACATGGTGCAGACAGAGTGCCAGAGAAGTCCCAGGATGTGTGTGGTGCAGACAGAGTGCCAGAGAGTCAGGATGTGTGATGCAGACAGAGTGCCAGAGAGTCAGGATGTGTATGGTGAAGGAAGTAAGCAGAGAGTCCGGATGTGTATGGGTGCAGAAAGAGTGACAGAGAGTCAGGATGTATAGTGCAGACAGAGTGATAGAGCCTCCCAGGATAATAACATTTTGAACAGAGTGACAGAGAATCAGGATGTATATGGTGCAGACAGAGTGCAGAGAGAGTCAGGATGTATGGTGCAGAAGAGTGACAGAGAGTCCGGATGTGTATGCAGACAGGTGACAGGAGTCAGGATGTGTATGGGTGCAGACAGACTGACAGAGAGTCAGGATCTTGTATGGTGCAGACAAGTACCAGAGAATCCAGGATGTGTATGGTGCAGACAGAGTGACAGAGAGTCACGGATGACGTATGTTTGAACAGGAGTGACAGAGAGTCAGGATGTGTATGGTGCGAACAGAGCTAGAAAGAGAATCAGGATAACATACCACTAATTGCAGACAGAGTGACAGAGGAATCAGTGTGTATATGGTGCAGACAGAGTGACAGAGGGTCAGGATCTGTGTATGGTGCAGACAGACTGACAGAGAGTCCAGAGATGTGTATGGGTGACAGAGATGGAGTGACAGAGAGTCAGGATGTATGGTGCAGACAGAGAGACAGAGAGTCAGTGTGTGTATGTGCGAGACAGGGTGACAGAGGGTCAGGCTGTGTATGGTGTAGACAGACTGACAGGAGTCCAGAATGTGTATGGTTCAGACAGAGTGAGCAGAGAGTCAGGGTGTGTATGGTGCAGACAGAGTGACAGAGAGTCAGGATGTGTATGGTGCAGACAGAGTGACAGAGAGAGTCAGGCTGTGTATGGTGCAGACAGAGTGAGCAAGAGAGTCAGGATGTGTATGGTGCAGACAGAGAGCCAGAGAGTCCCAGGATATGTGGTGCAGACATAGTGAAATAGAGTGGATGTGTTTGGTGCAGACAGAGTAGCCAGAGAGTCAGGATGTGTATGGTGCAGACAGAGTGACAGGGAGTCAGGATGTATGGTGCAGACAGAGTGACAGAAGTCAGGATGTATGGTGCAGACAGAGAGCCAGAGAGTCAGGATGTGTATGGTGCAGACAGAGTGACAGAGAGTCAGGATGTGTATGGTGCAGAGAAGCAGTGAAGTCAGGATGTATGGTGCAGACAGAGTGACAGAGAGTCAGGTGTGTATGGTACAGACAGAGTGACAGAGAGTCAGGGAGCTGTATGGTTCAGACAGAGTGACAGAGAGTCAGGATGTGTATGGTGCAGACAGAATGACGAAGAATCAGGGATGTATGGTGCAGACAGAGTTACAGAGGAAGTCAGAATGTGTATGGTTCAGACAAGGTGAGAGAGTCCAGGATGTGTATGGTGCAGACAGAGTGACAGAGAGTCACGATGTGTATGGTGCAGGAAGTGACAGAGAAGTCAGGATGTGTATGGTGCAGACAGAGTGACAGAGAGTCAGGATGTGTATGGTACAGACAAGAGCCAGAGAGTCAGGATGTGTATGGTTTTGAACCTTAGTGCCAGAGAGTCAGGATGTGTGTATGGTGCAGACGGGCAGAGAGAGAAGTCAGGATGTATGGTGCAGAAAGTGACAAGAAGAAGTCAGTGTGTATGGTGCAGACAGAGAGCCAGAGAGTCAGGGTGTATGGTGCAGACAGAGCAGACAGAAATTACAATGTGTATGGTGCAGACAGAGTGACAGATAGTCACGTGTATGGTACAGACAGAAGTACAGAGAGTCAGGATGTGTATGGTGCAGACAGAGTGACAGAGAGTCAGGATGTGTATGGTGCAGACAGGGTGACAGAGTCAGGATGTGTATAGATTGCAGACAGAGTGCCAGAGGAAGTCAGGATGTGTGAATTACAGACAGAGTACAGAGAGTCAGGATGTGTATGGTGCAGACAGGGAAGTGACAGAAGATGAGATCATGCAACGTTGCAGACAGAGTGACAGAGAGTCAGGATGTATGTTGCAGACAGAGTGCCAGAGAGTCAGGATGTGTATGGTGCAGACAGAGTGCCAGAGAGTCAGGATGTGTATGGTGCAGAAAGAGTGCCAGAGAGTCAGGATGTGTATGGTGCAGAAAGAGTGACAGAGAGTCAGGATGTGTATGGTGCAGACAGAGTGATAGAGTGTCAGGATGTGTATGGTGCAGACAGAGTGACAGAGAATCAGGATGTATATGGTGCAGACAGAGTGCCAGAGAGTCAGGATGTGTATGGTGCAGAAAGAGTGACAGAGAGTCAGGATGTGTATGGTGCAGACAGAGTGACAGAGAGTCAGGATGTGTATGGTGCAGACAGACTGACAGAGAGTCAGGATGTGTGTGGTGCAGACAGAGTACCAGAGAATCAGGATGTGTATGGTGCAGACAGAGTGCCAGAGAGTCAGGATGTGTATGGTGCAGACAGAGTGACAGAGAGTCAGGATGTGTATGGTGCAGACAGAGTACCAGAGAATCAGGATGTGTATGGTACAGACAGAGTGACAGAGAGTCAGTGTGTATATGGTGCAGACAGAGTGACAGAGGGTCAGGCTGTGTATGGTGCAGACAGACTGACAGAGAGTCAGGATGTGTATGGTGCAGACAGAGTGACAGAGAGTCAGGATGTGTATGGTGCAGACAGAGAGACAGAGAGTCAGTGTGTATATGGTGCAGACAGAGTGACAGAGGGTCAGGCTGTGTATGGTGCAGACAGACTGACAGAGAGTCAGGATGTGTATGGTGCAGACAGAGTGACAGAGAGTCAGGGTGTGTATGGTGCAGACAGAGTGACAGAGAGTCAGGATGTGTATGGTGCAGACAGAGTGATAGAGAGTCAGGCTGTGTATGGTGCAGACAGAGAGCAAGAGAGTCAGGATGTGTATGGTGCAGACAGAGAGCCAGAGAGTCAGGATGTGTATGGTGCAGACATAGTGAAATAGAGTCAGGATGTGTTTGGTGCAGACAGAGAGCCAGAGAGTCAGGATGTGTATGGTGCAGACAGAGTGACAGAGAGTCAGGATGTGTATGGTGCAGACAGAGTACCAGAGAGTCAGGATGTGTATGGTGCAGACAGACTGACAGAGTCAGTGTGTGTGTGGTGCAGACAGAGTACCAGAGAGTCAGGATGTGTATGGTGCAGACAGACTGACAGAGATTCCGGATGTGTATGGTGCAGACAGAGTGACAGAGAGTCAGGATGTGTATGGTGCAGACAGAGAGCCAGAGAGTCAGGATGTGTATGGTGCAGACAGAGTGACAGAGAGTCAGGATGTGTATGGTGCAGAAAGAGTGACAGAGAGTCAGGATGTGTATGGTGCAGACAGAGAGCCAGAGAGTCAGGGTGTGTATGGTACAGACAGAGTGACAGAGAGTCAGGCTGTGTATGGTGCAGACAGAGTGACAGAGAGTCAGGATGTGTATGGTGCAGACAGAGTGACAGTGAGTCAGGATGTGTATGGTGCAGACAGAGTGACAGAGAGTCAGGATGTGTATGGTGCAGACAGAGAGCCAGAGAGTCAGGATGTGTATGGTGCAGACAGAGTGCCAGAGAGTCAGGATGTGTATGGTGCAGACAGAGTGCCAGAGAGTCAGGATGTGTATGGTAGACAGATGACAGAGGATGTGTGTGTGGTGCAGAAGAGTACCAGAGAGTCAGGATGTGTATGGTGCAGACAGACTGACAGAGATTCCGGATGTGTATGGTGCAGACAGAGTGCCAGAGAGTCAGGATGTGTATGGTGCAGACAGAGTGACAGAGAGTCAGGATGTGTATGGTGCAGACAGAGTGACAGAGAGTCAGGATGTGTATGGTGCAGACAGAGCCAGAGAGTCAGGATGTGTATGGTGCAGACAGAGTGACAGAGAGTCAGGATGTGTATGGTGCAGACAGAGTGACAGAGAGTCAGGATGTGTATGGTGCAGACAGAGTGACAGAGAGTCAGGATGTGTATGGTGCAGACAGAGTGCCAGAGAGTCAGGATGTGTATGGTGCAGACAGAGTGACAGAGAGTCAGGATGTGTATGGTGCAGACAGAGTGACAGAGAGTCAGGATGTGTATGGTGCAGAAAGAGTGACAGAGAGTCAGGATGTGTATGGTGCAGACAGAGAGCCAGAGAGTCAGGGTGTGTATGGTGCAGACAGAGTGACAGTGAGTCAGGATGTGTATGGTGCAGACAGAGTGACAGAGAGTCAGGATGTGTATGGTGCAGACAGAGAGCCAGAGAGTCAGGATGTGTATGGTGCAGACAGAGTGCCAGAGAGTCAGGATGTGTATGGTGCAGACAGAGTGCCAGAGAGTCAGGATGTGTATGGTGCAGACAGAGTGCCAGAGTGTCAGTGTGTGCAGCGCAGAGATAAATATTTCCATGCACTTGACCTCTATTGATTCCTGTGTATGATGTATACCCACTCCAGACACACTGAGACTAAACATCTGGCCACCACTGGTCTTCTGAATGACAGATAACATCTGGGAAGTCTGTTGCTATCACAGGAAACAAGGTCCTTATCTAGCCCTCTCCGCCCCTCCCTCTCTCTCTCCCTCGATCCTCTCTGTCCCCTATCCCGCTCATAGACGCATCCCTTTCTTATTGATTTCCCATTAACCCCTTCCAGACTGGGAGTGTCTGCCCACCCAGACACACAGACACCCATGTGATTGATGGACTGATGTCAGTAAACCACGGCTGGACGGTCACGTCACCCAGAGCAGACCCAGAGCTCAATGTTTCTCCTCTTTCTTCATCCTCCCATCACTCTCTTCCTCGCTTCTCCTCCTGCTCCCTCCCCTCATCATCTCCCTCCTTTCTTCCTCCCAGTCGTCAGCCTCCCTCTCCTCCTCTGTCTCCTCCTCCTCTCAGTTCCCTGCTATAACACACGTAACATAGTGCCTCTAGGTCACACATGTAGACAAGCATTAAAACCCAGGCACTCTCTGTTCCCATCTGGTTTCACAATGCCATGATAAACTTCTGTACTGCAGTGTGTGTGTGTGTGTGTGTGTGTGTGTGTATGTGTGTGTGTGTGTGTGTGTGTGTGTGTGTGTGTGTGTGTGTGTGTGTGTGTGTGTGTGTGTGTGTGTGTGTGTGTGTGTGTGTGTGTGTGTGTGTGCGTGTGTGTGTGCGTGTGTGTGTGTGGCTTGCAGGAATGTGCTGATTGCTGTCATTGTGGAGAGTAGTATGTAGTTTATTTGTGACGGGGATCGACATTTAAATAAGTTCTATAATTTTGGTTGGATCAAAATAGCATCTCAAAGGGCTCGCTGTATTGTGCTAGGTTCCAGGATGTAGAAAATAGCATCATTTGACAAATGACTTTCCCATGCCATTATATGTCAGTGGAGGAGAAAATTAGACATGCGTCTTTGTGTGGGTGGTGGTTTGTGTGTGTGTTGTTAAGTCGTTGCTGAAAAGTGTGTGCAGATTGTGTGTGTGTGTGTGTGTGTGTGTGTGTGTGTGTGTGTGTGTGTGTGTGTGTGTGTGTGTGTGTGTGTGTGTGTGTGTGTGTGTGTGTGTGTGTGTGTGTGTGTGTGTGTGAGAGGGCCTCAGCATATCTGTTTCAGTGTCGGTGTCCACACTGAACAGCTGCTTTGCAGCAGTGAGAATTTGTGTTTCTAGAAGATGTATTTGTGAGCGCTGCTATCGAGGCGAGTTAGAAGGTTTCTCTATTTAAGCATGGCGTGCTTCCATCAGTCCTAGTCTCTGATGACAAAGAGCCCAGAGGAAGGAGCTTCACAGCTGCTTCAAACTATGGAACAGGAAGGTCAACACAGTAATGTAGTGCGTTTTTTGTAACGTATTTTCATCTCTCTCTGTTCCACGGCGAGACGGGCCAGCAGCTCCCTTCCTCAGTAGTACTACTGCATTTAAATTACTGTTCTTGCCTGGAGAATAATGGTTCAAGCATAACCCCATTGTATTATTTGATAAACTCTGGAAAATGCATGGTCTAAGCTTGGGGAAGAGACACGGTTTGTAAGCACACTTGCCTTTCAAATCTACATGGCAAAGTTTTTTGAGAAAGGAGACAGGAGGAAGAAAGTGGTGAGGCGAAGGGGGTTAGAGGAGAGAGAGAGGGCGCATCCTGTGTGTGTGTTTGTGGACTGATGGAGTAGGGGGTCTGTGTTGGAGGGCTGTGTGTGTGTTATCTCTGGGTGCAGGGGTTTTGTTTGCAGGGCAGAGACGTATAGATTTCCTCCCCGTGTCAGCATCTTTATTTGGAGCTCAGTTCAGAGGGGACAATAGCAAACTAATCCGGCCCTGATTCGGGATTAATATTCAAGCCTCCAAATATTAATTCCAGCCAAAAGGAAGGAAATGCAGAATGTGTCAAAACACTCAAAACAAATAAAGAAAACAAAAAAAGCACTAGAACCCCTCTGACCAAATGTACATTTCAGTGCTGTTTTCTATGACTGTATTGTTTGCAACAGGGATGTACAAACTCCTCTCATCATTCTATATGATTCCTGTATTCATTTTCATAATGATTTCTTTATCAAGGGGTTGAGTGGGGGTATGGCTGAAGAGATGTTGTTTTTGGCTATTCTCCTCACTAAGCCGAGGATTTAAGATCTGATTTAAATATTTACAATAGAAAATGATGGAGGTTATAAATGTCCCACCGGTGCTCAGCTGTAACTTACAGGGAAGGGGTAACACTCACTGCCTCCCACATCAACGGGTCCTGGAGATGTTGGGCGCTAATCTGACGCATGTATGGCTGTGGAGCTGCAGGACAGGACCACTGACAGAGAGAGTTTAGACTCATTCAATCGTCAGAGGAACAGTTGATGTCCATGTCTGACTGTGGCTCCCTGTCTTACATTAGAATCAGTCAGAGACCTGGGCCTATTTTCTAAAATATCTCAGAGTAGGATGTCATTTCTTCCCTCTTCATACAGTATAATGATCTAGAACAGCAATCCTCCTCTGAGACACTTTGTGAATATTGGCCCTGATCCCAGAGCTGCCCCTGCCAACTGACCCCAGACCTGCCCTGCCCACTGGCCCCAGAGCTAACCTCTCACAGACCAGTGTGGAGATGTAGACCTGGCAGACAGCAGGCCCCCTCAGTCATGGGATTTTTTTCTATGCACTGTGATATGTCAGGGTGGGCCTACAGGGCCTGGCAGGCACAGTGTTGTTCTGTGACAGATAAAGGGTTTTGATATGTAGTGATAGTTTGATAGGGAGAGTGTAATATAGCCACAGTCATCTGTTTAGTGTAATGGGCCAGGGCTGTAGTGGGAGTGATGGAGGAGGTGGATACTGTTGCCTACATTTGATTTGAGGTACCAGCCTGATGCGCAGGGCCTACCCCACACAGGCCTTCGTACTGGGTGGCTCGTGGCTTAGTTCATCCATAGTGGCCTTCAATGGACATCACATTTTGTCAAACTGCTTTCACAAACTGCCTTTTCTGGGAATATCCCCTACCCCTCCACACACACACAAACGCAGACACACTATTAAGCAACCCAACAACACACACAAACACACACACACACTAATCCTGCAGTAGGGGGTAGGGGCCTCTTGTGTGTTGCCCTGAAAGTCCATTGTGATTATTCCAAAGCAGCCTCACAGAGGCTCTGTCCATTGATAAGGTCTAATGTGATCATGGGCCAGTAAACTTCATCTTTTATACATGGCAATATGAAAGGTCAGTTTATCTTAATCCTGAAATCTCAGGCCTACAGGGGTGTGGCCCCCTGTTCCATGAACTTCAAGGAGTAATCTGGCAGTTCATTCTGAAGAAGAACCCCTATTATCTTCTCCCCTAGCTTCCAATCAGCAGAGATGATTAGACTCCGGAATGATTTCTCTTTTCTAATCGGCTCCAATCATATCAGGGTATCAGCTTAACTGTGGTTTATTATGACCAGTGATGAATTATACAGCCCTGCCTTATCCATACTCTACACACCACCAGACGGGCCTCCTACCTCTGTGTTCCATTCACGCCCAGTAGGACAGTATCATAATCATTATCATAATCAACACCTATTCTTCTCCTACATAACAGTACTGGTATTAGCGTCATGATCATGAGCGTGCAGGGTGGTTATGGCTGTGAACAACAGGCATTGACTCTTCATTGAGCTCTGCTCATAGTCACTTTTTAACTGTTGTTAGGAACTTTTTGTTCCCTACTCTAATATTGCTTTGAAGTATTAGAGAAGTCTAGCGATCCCTGTAGATATGGCTATGGACAAGAGAGCTGAGCTCCTGCAGTCATTGAGTCTGTCTCTAATTGTCATTCTTTCTTCATTTGGCTTAGTTTGGGCTTTTGTTTGTTCTCTTCTTGATCTGTTTTGATTTGTTCCATAACTGCAACAACAAAAAAGTTCCAGTTGACGTAGAAGTAGAAGAGAAGAGAAAGTGTCCACGCTTCTGGAGCGAAGTCTAAAACAAACTGTGGACACATTACGAGCAGCAAAATCAGAGGCGGAAGTCTCAACCAAGCTTTGTTGATTAATGCAGGTCACAAAGGTTATTCAATAAGATTGGTTCATTTGTTATTTAGAAATCCTTTGTTCTCATGTGAAAGTGTGTCATCCGTAGACAGATGGTGAAATATTTATTCCTTGTCTATTAGAGTTTTATTGTTTGTTTCGTTTTGTATTCTACCCCTAATTTGCCCGTTGTACAGTTTTCTGTGGAAGTCTAACAAACGCACAACAACTTTAAAGAAAGGTATACCTATCCTGTAGCCTTAATTAGAAGGAAATTGTAAACAGACGCATGACTTTCAAAAACAATTTTAGGGGATTATCCATACTTTCTGACGGAGCGTCTGAGGCGGAGGATTCTGATCAGCACTGCTACATTGGGGCTCTTAGAGGACATTGTTGTCTTCAATTATTTTCTGTTATATTCTCGTCTGTATGAAGCTGGGGATCATTTATTATTTAAAGACGCAATCGTCGCTGTTTATCAGGGAGTTTTTTAAACCGGGTTATCTTTGTGCCGTAGTTTTTATTAAAAGGAACAAAAGCGTAATAAAGCATAGTTTCCTTGGCTGTCGTCTTTCAGCGCTGCGGCTCGGCTGCCTTTATTGTCATTTAATGCGAGAGATGCCAAGCACCAGCCACCAACCTCAGAGGAGATCTGACGAGTGTCACTGAAGCTTTAGTATGTACATACAGTACAGGGTAGTGCACAAACACAGCCTACTACACTAAACACACACACACACACAGAAACACAAACACATGCACACACACACATGCATGTTCCCACCATATGTCATGGGTAACCACAGAGTGACAGCTACTTGATTTTGCAAATGAATTAACCCTATGGGACCCAGTGAGTGACTAATACTGATTTGTTCAAATATTGATCAGTGCCATGTCCCTTTAACTTGACTGGCTGGGGGAGTGAGGGACTTCAACGCAAACAGAAGTGGAAACGTGAAAACATGTCTAGTTTTACACAGGAGCATCTGTTCTCCCCAGTGAGGTGGCTGTCTGTATCTGTTTGGTAGAGAGTTAAACAAGAGGGATGGGAGACCCACTGAGGGACTGAAGTAGCATAGGTATCTGGTTGTTCAAGTCATGAGGTTCTCCATAGTAGTAAATGGTCTATTCATTGATATCATGAATCTATACATATTTAATTGACATGATTGTTACACACTGATTCAGAAGTCCATATCAGCTTGAGAATGAATACTATCTGTCAGAAAGTCCATCGCTTTTCTCTGAGCTAAAACCCTTCTGCAGTCTCTCACACTCCCATCAGCAGCAGAAAAAGTGGACTTCCTCAGCTCTCCCATCTCCTAAGCCTTTCATGGTGACTCTGTGTCAACTCCACCTTGACTCCATTACTTCCCGTGCCAACACTAGAAGCCTTTACCTCAGGTGTGGTGGATTAGTCCCGCCTTAACTGAAGTAGACGAACAGCGTCAACACACTGCTGCTCAGCAAGGCTGGGAGTCCAGCTGGCCCCTCTGCCACCACTCGATGCGACCAGTCAATTCCTGTCCTGATCAATTCCGTCAGATTGACCTCTGGTGACCCTGGGCAGATAAAGTCAGTCTGGCCAGAGTGGCTAGGAGCTCGAGGGCAGGGGTTCAGGTCCTGTCCAGTGGGCTGTCCCATAATGAAGTAGCCACTATTGCCTTTCTGTCACTCAGTAATTACAGGAGAGATATGGAGCTATAGATAGGTGCTGAATGCAGAACAAGACAATAAAATGGATTCAGAAAATTGCATTGAGCAGACAGGGGACCAGTAAAGTGACATGTAAACTACTCTCACAGGTCAGGTCAGGGGGCTGGGGAATCCCCCAGTCAGCTCAACTAGTCACAGCGCCCAGCTTCAGTTGCCACTCATTCGAGACCCTCTCCACATTCCTCCTCTGTCCACTAACTATTTGGTTATCAGTGATTTGGTTAAGTGGAAATTGACTTTATCTGCAGAGTGCTGTGGGTTGCCACCGGCGATACACACTCCCCTCTTCCCTGTGCCCGTGTCTTGTCTTACTTGGTGTCACATCCAGCACATTGCTATTGGCAGCTGAGCCAGGCCTGATCAATAGCCAGGTCAGGGATGGCCCACGGCCCTGCTGTGCTCCACGGTGGGACGTATTGATCCCTCATACACTCCCACAGGTCGCCCTGCCTGCCTCACCGTGGAGCCATGGCCAGAGAGAGAGAGAGAGAGATAGAGAGAGAGAGAAAGAGAGAGAGAGAGAGAGAGAGAGAGAGAGAGAGAGAGAGAGGGAAAGGGAGAGAGAGAGAGAGAGAGAGAGAGAGAGAGGGAGGTAGAGAGAGAGAGGGAGAGATAGAGAGAGGGAAAGGGAGAGAGAGAGAAAAAAAGAGAGTGAGGGAGCGAGGGAGGGCCTGTAAGACAAATACACATGGCCACTGTGTGTGTGTTTGCAATGAGTCATGCTCACACATGCCTCTGCACTTACCCTTTCTCTATACATGTATCCTACATAGAAAACCCTTTCACATTTTAGCCACTCAACTTGAGCAAAGACAACTATTATTTATGTCTGAGTGTTGCTGTTATTGGTCTCATAAATATGAAAATAATACAACTTTGAAAAACGAATGGTCCAATTGATTAAATAAATGATAAGGTAATAAGAGCATATTCTCTGAGAGTACTTCAAACCTGTATGACAAATAGATAGGGAGGGTTTAAAAAATGGACTGAAATGCAATGTGCTTTTTTCAAAGAAAATAAAGTGAAGGTCAAAGATAAAAGTAATGCTCATTTCATAGTTAAAATAAAAAAGGGTTATGCCTAAGAAAAGACTCAAAGGCTCCTTCTGGTATGAATGTAATGAAATGCTATAGCACCATACATTGTAAAGCTGGGCCCAACTTCATTAACTCAGTATTGTGAGCTATGAGTGCACCAGATGTTAGATGATCCTGAAAGTACACAGCCCCCGCGCCTCCCCGCGCCTCTCCATCCACCCCCTTTCTGCTCTTTCTGTCTCTGCTCTCTTACTTTCTCTCTCTTTCTCCTTCTTTCTTTCTCTCTCGCTCGCTGATGGGAGGAGCCTCTCAGGAGTTACCCCGCCCTCTCATTGCCATGGCCAATGAGTTGAGGCCTAGTTGTTTTTGTTGCAGTTTTAAACGCTGCTCCCCGGAGCTCCTCATCAACAACGTAATAAGAGCTCGTGGGAACAATTAAACATGGGCTTCAACTCAGGTCTAACCACAGAGGTAAAAATAATCGTAAAAAAATGTTGCCAAATAGAGGGGGTTCCAAAGGGACCATTCAGATATCACAGACTGTCTGCCTCCCTTCGTCCTTTATTCCCTAACTAAAGCTCTGTCACTCTGGAGCTGTCACAACCCTAACATATGACAAGCGCATTTACTCAGCCTCGCACACACCAGGCCCATGTGGAATTCAAATATCTTGTGTACATATTTATTTATAAGGAATTGACAGTTGAATAAATATGTGTTGTCTAAGTGACTTTGTTGTTGTGTATGAGAGATCCTCTGCAGAACACGCAATTATGAGCGTTATTACAGGAATATGTCTTGTTCTGGTTACAGGAAATTACGTTTCTCCGGAAATCTTTTTCATTTCTGATTTTAAAAGCCTACAGTGGTACGAGAGGAGAAATTACACAGAGCAATACGTTTAGTACTTAATACAATCTGGAAATCATGCGATTCTGTCCTGCAGTAATACAAATAATTATATATTCATTTAGTTTGTTCTAAAACAGCTTATTAAAGATTTCTGAGGCTTGATAGAAGCCATATTGTCCTGTTTTTCCTTTTATGAAAGATGTATTTTTCTTCTATGAGTCAGGGTTGGGAACACACAAAGTGCTTCACATACAGTGTATTCAGAAAGTATTCAGACCCCGTGACTTTTTCCACAATTTGTTACTTTACAGCCTTATTCTAAAATGGATAAAATAGATTTTTTTCTCTCACCAATCTACTCACAATACCCCATAATGACAAAACAAAAACAGGTTTATGAAATGTAACAAAATGTGGGAAAAGTAAAGGGGTCAGAATACTTTCCGAATGCACTGTACATACACTACAATACATTACTGTATTATATCTTTGGCCTCAACTGTTTTGGTTCGTGTGTTCATTTTTCTTCTTTTTCTTCTTATTTTTCCAGGTGGCACTGTCATCCTGATAGGCAGTCTGTATCACTGTCATCATGATAGGCAGTCTGTATCACTGTCATCCTGATAGGCAGTCTGTATCACTGTCATCCTAATAGGCAGTCTGTATCACTGTCATCCTGATAGGTAGTCTGTATCACTGTCATCCTGATAGGCAGTCTGTATCACTGTCATCCTGATAGGCAGTGTGTATCACTGTCATCCTGATAGGCAGTCTGTATCACTGTCATCCTGATAGGCAGTCTGTATCACTGTCATCCTGATAGGTAGTCTGTATCACTGTCATCCTGATAGGCAGTCTGTATCACTGTCATCCTGATAGGCAGTCTGTATCACTGTCATCCTGATAGGCAGTCTGTATCACCGTCATCCTGATAGGCAGTCTGTATCACTGTCATCCTAATAGGCAGTCTGTATCACTGTCATCCTGATAGGTAGTCTGTATCACTGTCATCCTGATAGGCAGTCTGTATCACTGTCATCCTGATAGGCAGTCTGTATCACTGTCATCCTGATAGGCAGTCTGTATCACTGTCATCCTGATAGGCAGTCTGTATCACTGTCATCCTGATAGGCAGTCTGTATCACTGTCATCCTGATAGGCAGTCTGTATCACTGTCATCCTGATAGGCAGTCTGTATCACTGTCATCCTGATAGGCTGTCTGTTCACTGTCATCCTGATAGGCTGTCTGTTCACTGTCATCCTGATAGGCAGTCTGTTCACTGTCATCCTGATAGGCAGTCTGTATCACTGTCATCCTGATAGGCAGTCTGTATCACTGTCATCCTGATAGGCAGTCTGTATCACTGTCATCCTGATAGGCTGTCTGTTCACTGTCATCCTGATAGGCAGTCTGTATCACTGTCATCCTGATAGGCTGTCTGTGCACTGTCATCCTGATAGTCAGTCTGTTCACTGTCATCCTGATAGGCAGTCTGTTCACTGTCATCCTGATAGGCAGTCTGTTCACTGTCATCCTGATAGGCAGTCTGTATCACTGTCATCCTGATAGGCAGTCTGTATCCCTGTCTTCCTGATAGGCAGTCTGTTCACTGTCATCCTGATAGGCAGTCTGTATCTCTTGTGACACAGGAATCTTGTATTCCCAACCTAATAGCGTTCGAAAACCCTGGAAATACCTGGATTATTTTTAGGAGTACATCACCAAAGTTATTAAGGTGCCCAGGCACCGGATCCTATAGCCTTACATTATAGCTTTATTATTTTTGAATATACCAAGAAAGAGTACAAAGTCTGAACGTCAGCAATAGCGTGTGGCCATCCGTCCACCAGCGCACCACCAACCAACCTGCTGTGACCGAGAGGGCGTGACCTTTCTGCTTGACGGCTTCAAACAGACACTTGAAAAGCGGGACACAGTCAGAGAGGCTGCCGTGCGGCGGCGACTCCAACCAAACACCCCATCAGGTAAGGCTGTGAAGTCCCCCCTGCTCCTGCTGACCAGGCCCTAAGCCCTTTAACTCCTTCTGGACTTTGAAGCTGGCCAGTCCCCCAGCCGCCTCCCAGCAGCCCCCCAGCCCGTGTCCTCTCACATTGCCAGCTCCCCCTAGGAGACAGCATGTAGGAAAGGCTGCTGATAAACGGCCTGCTTTCATGCTCTGCTCTCCTGTTTGTTCCCTTGGATTAGAGGCTCCTGAATATATGGACGTTGTTTGGTTGATAGATGCTCACCCTGAGCTCTTTACTGACCCCCTGCAGGTACTGACCACAGAGAGCAGAGCTGCTGCACATATGGCGGGAAATGTGTGGCCTCTCTGCCAAGGTGACAGGAGGGTGGGGGAAGCTCATCACACACATACACACACTTCCGTACCTACAGTACCAGTCAAAGTTTGGGACACACCTACTCATTCAAGGGTTTTTCTTTATTTTAATATTTTCTGCCTTGTAGAATAATAGAGAAGACATTAAAACTATGAAATAACACATATGGAATCATGTAGTAACCAAAAAGTGTTAATCAAAATATATTTTATACTTGAGATTATTCAAAGTAGCTACCTTTGCCTTGATGACAGCTTTGCACACTTTTCGCATTCTCTCAACCAGCTTCATGAGGCAGTCACCTGAATACATTTCAATGAACAGGTGTGCCTTGTTAAAAGTTGATTTGAGGAATTTCTTTCCTTCTTAATGCGTTTGAGCCAATCAGTTGTGTTGTGACAAGGTAGGGTGGTATACAGAAGATAGTC
>NW_027037476.1:0-19822 GCF_034236695.1 Oncorhynchus nerka
CAATCTTTTGACCGGTGGTGTATCTTTTTTATATATCTTAAAGATATATATATATATGTTCCTTTATTATTTTCTGTGAACCCTAGCACCCTCCTGTAATTGGAGTAAACTAGTGAACTTAGGCTTGTATCTCCAGCTTATACATACAATAAACATTTTATGGACACAATCTATTTATAGTTCTAACCTCTAACCTCTAACCTCTAACCTCTAACCTCTAACCTCTAACCTCTAACCTCTCCCATCTATTACTGATGGACTTCCTCTAACCTCTCCCATCTATTACTGATGTCCTTCCTCTACCCTCAACCATCTATTACTGATGTCCTTCCTCTACCCTCAACCTCTCCCATCTATTACTGATGTCCTTCCTCTACCCTCAACCATCTATTACTGATGTCCTTCCTCTACCCTCAACCATCTATTACTGATGTCCTTCCTCTACCCTCAACCTCTATTACTGATGTCCTTCCTCTACCCTCAACCATCTATTACTGATGTCCTTCCTCTACCCCCTCAACCTCTCCCATCTATTACTGATGTCCTACCTCTACCTCAACCTCCTCCCCAAATATTACTGATGTCCTTCCTTCACTAACCTCTTATCTATTACTGATGTCCTTCCTCTACTCCTCAATCCTCTCCCATCTACATTATGTCCTTCCTCACCTCAACCATATATTACTGATGTTCTTCTCACCCTCAACCATCTTGTTACTGATGTCCTTTCCCTCTACTCCTAACCATCTATTACTGATGTCTGCCCTCTACCTCAACCTCTCCCATCTATTACTGATGTCCTTCCTTCACCTCTAAATCCATTCATCACTGATGTCCTTCCTCTACCCTCAACCATCTATTACTGGATGTCCTTCCTCAACCCTCACCCTCTCCCCATCTATTACTGATGTCCTTCCTCTACCCTCAACCTCTCCCATCTATTACTGATGTCCTCTACCCTCAACCTCTATTACTGATGTCCTTCCTTACCCTCACCCTCTCCCATCTATTACTGATGTCCTTCCCTCCACCCTCAAACCATTGATGTCCTTCTCTACCCTCAACCATCTATTACTGATGTCCTACCTCTACCCTCAACCTCTCCCATCTATTACTGATGTCCTTCCTCTACCCCTCAACCATCTATTACTGATGTCTTTCCTTCACTCCCCAAACCTCTCCCATCTATTACTGATGTCCTCCTCTACCCTCAACCTCTCCCATCTATTACTGATGTCCTTCCTTTACCCTCAACCTCTCCCATCTATTACTGATGTCCTTCCTCACCCTCACCCCTCCCATCTATTACTGATGTCCTTCCTGCCTCAAACCATCTATTAACAACTCCCAAACCATCTATTACTGATGTCCTTCCATTGATGTCCTACCCCAACCATCTATTACTGATGTCCCACCTCTACCCTCAACCTCTCCCAAATATTACTGATGTCCTTCTCTACCCTCAACCTCTCCCATCTATTACTGATGTCATTCCTCTACCCAAACCATCTATTACCCCCTCAACCTCTATTACTGATGTCCTTCCTCTACCCCCAACCATCTATTACTGATGTCCTTCCTCTACCCTCAACCTTCTATTACTGATGTCCTTCCTCTACACTCAACCTCAACCTCCCATCTATTACTGATGTCCTTCCTCTACCCTCAATCTCTCCCATCTATTACTGATGTCCTTCCTCTACCCTCAACCTCTCCCATCTATTACTGATGTCCTTCCTCTACCCTCAACCATCTATTACTGATGTCCTTCCTCTACCCTCCCATCTATTACTGATATCCTTCCTCAACCCTCAACCATCTATTACTGATGTCCTTCCTCTACCCCTCCCATCTATTACTGATGTCCTTCCTCTACCTCAACCTCTCCCATCTATTACTGATGTCCTTCCTCTACCCTCAACCATATATTACTGATGTCCTTCCTCTACCCTCAACCATCTATTACTGATGTCCCTTCCTCTACCCTACCCTCAACCATCTATTACTGATGTCCTTCCTCTACCCTCAACCTCTCCCCATCTATTACTGATGTCCTTCCTCTACCCTCAACCATCTATTACTGATGTCCTTCCTCTACCCTCAACCTCTCCCATCTATTACTGATGTCCTTCCTCTACCCTCAACCTCTCCCATCTATTACTGATGTCCTTCCTCTACCCTCAACCTCTCCCATCTATTACTGATGTCCTTCCTCTACCCTCAACCTCTCCCATCTATTACTGATGTCCTTCCTCAACCCCCAACCATCTATTACTGATGTCCTTCCTCTACCCTCAACCATCTATTACTGATGTCCTTCCTCTACCCTCAACCTCTATTACTGATGTCCTTCCTCTACCCTCAACCTCTCCCCAAATATTACTGATGTCCTTCCTCTACCCTCCCTCAACTCAACCATCTATTACTGATGTCCTTCCTCTACCCTCAACCATCTATTACTGATGTCCTTCCTCTACCCTCAACCCCTCTCCCATCTATTACTGATGTCCTTCCTCTACCCTCAACCATCTATTACTGATGTCCTTCCTCTACCCTCAACCCTCTCCCATCTATTACTGATGTCCTTCCTCAACCTCTCCCATCTATTACTGATGTCCTTCCTCTACTCCCCTCAACCCTCCCAACTATTACTGATGTCCTTCCTCTACCCTCAACCATCTATTACTGATGTCCTACCTCTACCCTCAACCTCTCCCATCTATTACTGATGTCCTTCCTCTACCCTCAACCTCTCCCATCTATTACTGATGTCCTTCCTCTACCCTCAACCTCTCCCATCTATTACTGATGTCCTTCCTCTACCCTCAACCTCTCCCATCTATTACTGATGTCCTTCCTCTACCCTCAACCTCTCCCATCTATTACTGATGTCCTTCCTCACCCTCAACCTTCTCCCATCTATTACTGATGTCCTTCCTCTACCCCCAACCATCTATTACTGATGTCCTTCCTCTACCCTCAACCTCTCCCATCTATTACTGATGTCCTTCCTCTACCCTCAACCATATATTACTGATGTCCTTCCTCTACCCTCAACCATCTATTACTGAAGTCCTTCCTCAACCCCCAACCATCTATTACTGATGTCCTTCCTCTACCCTCAACCTCTCCCATCTATTACTGATGTCCTTCCTCTACCCTCAACCATATATTACTGATGTCCTTCCTCTACCCTCAACCATCTATTACTGATGTCCTTCCTCTACCCTCAACCTCTATTACTGATGTCCTTCCTCTACCCTCAACCTCTCCCATCTATTACTGATGTCCTTCCTCTACCCTCAACCATCTATTACTGATGTCCTTCCTCTACCCTCACCCTCTCCCATCTATTACTGATGTCCTTCCTCTACCCTCAACCATCTATTACTGATGTCCTTCCTCTACCCTCAACCATCTATTACTGATGTCCTTCCTCTACCCTCAACCTCTCCCATCTATTACTGATGTCCTTCCTCTACCCTCAACCATCTATTACTGATGTCCTTCCTCTACCCTCAACCTCTCCCATCTATTACTGATGTCCTTCCTCTACCCTCAACCTCTCCCATCTATTACTGATGTCCTTCCTCTACCCTCAACCTCTCCCATCTATTACTGATGTCCTTCCTCTACCCTCAACCTCTCCCATCTATTACTGATGTCCTTCCTCTACCCTCAACCATCTATTACTGATGTCCTTCCTCTACCCTCAACCATCTATTACTGATGTCCTACCTCTACCCTCAACCTCTCCCATCTATTACTGATGTCCTTCCTCTACCCTCAATGTCCTCCTCCCATCTATTACTGATGTCCTTCCTCTACCCTCAACCTCCCATCTATTACTGATGTCCTTCCTCTACCCCCAACCATCTATTACTGATGTCCTTCCTCTACCCTCAACCTCCCATCTATTACTGATGTCCTTCCTCTACCCTCAACCTCTCCCATCTATTACTGATGTCCTTCCCTCTACCCTCAACCTCTATTACTGATGTCCTTCCTCTACCCTCTCCCATCTATTACTGATGTCCTCCTCCTCAACCATCCCCATTACTGATGTCCTTCCTTCAACCTCTCCCTCAACCATCTATTACTGATGTCCTTCCTCTACCCTCAACCCTCAACCATCTATTACTGATGTCCTTCCTCTACCCTCAACCTCTCCCATCTATTACTGATGTCCTTCCTCTACCCTCAACCATCAACCCTCAACCATCTATTACTGATGTCCTTCCTCTACCCTCAACCATCTATTACTGATGTCCTTCCTCTACCTCAACCATCTATTACTGATGTCCTTCCTCTACCCTCAACCTCTCTCCCATCTATTACTGATGTCCTTCCTCTACCCTCTCTCCCATCTATTACTGATGTCCTTCCTCTCAACCTCTCCCATCTATTACTGATGTCCTTCCTCTAACCTCAAACCATCTATTACTGATGTCCTTCCTCTACCCTCAACCTCTCCCATCTATTACTGATGTCCTTCCTCTACCCTCAACCATCTATTACTGATGTCCTTCCTCTACCCTCAACCTCTCCCATCTATTACTGATGTCCTTCCTCAACCCCCAACCATCTATTACTGATGTCCTTCCTCTACCCTCAACCATCTATTACTGATGTCCTTCCTCTACCCTCAACCTCTATTACTGATGTCCTTCCTCTACCCTCAACCTCTCCCATCTATTACTGATGTCCTTCCTCTCTCAACCACCCTCAACCTCTCCCATCTATTACTGATGTCCTTCCTCTACCCTCAACCATCTATTACTGATGTCCTTCCTCAACCCTCAACCATCTATTATTGATGTCCTTCC
This sequence comes from Oncorhynchus nerka, assembly GCF_034236695.1. NCBI lineage: Eukaryota > Metazoa > Chordata > Actinopteri > Salmoniformes > Salmonidae > Oncorhynchus > Oncorhynchus nerka. The sequence goes on from NW_027037476.1 coordinate 4,827, forward strand.
TCTACCCTCAACTCCTCCCATCTATTACTGATGTCCTTCCTCTACCCTCAACCTCTCCCATCTATTACTGATGTCCTTCCTCTACCCTCAACCTCTCCCATCTATTACTGATGTCCTTCCTCTACCCTCAACCTATCCCATCTATTACTGATGTCCTTCCTCTACCCTCAACCTCTCCCATCTATTACTGATGTCCTTCCTCTACCCCCAACCATCTATTACTGATGTCCTTCCACTACCCTCAACCTCTCCCATCTATTACTGATGTCCTTCCTCTACCCTCAACCTCTCCCATCTATTACTGATGTCCTTCCTCTCTACCCTCAACCATCTATTACTGATGTCCTTCCTCTACCCTCAACCATCTATTACTGATGTCCTTCCTCTACCCTCAACCTCTCCCATCTATTACTGATGTCCTTCCTCTACCCTCAACCATCCCATATTACTGATGTCCTTCCTCTACCCTCAACCATCTATTACTGATGTCCTTCCTCTACCCTCAACTCTCCCATCTATTACTGATGTCCTTCCTCTACCCTCAACCTCTCCCATCTATTACTGATGTCCTTCCTCTACCCTCAACCTCTCCCATCTATTACTGATGTCCTTCCTCTACCCTCAACCCTCTCCCATCTATTACTGATGTCCTTCCTCTACCCTCAACCATCTATTACTGATGTCCTTCCTCTACCCTCAACCTCTCCCATCTATTACTGATGTCCTTCCTCAACCCTCAACCATCTATTACTGATGTCCTTCCTCTACCCTCAACCTCTCCCATCTATTACTGATGTCCTTCCTCTACCCTCAACCTCTCCCATCTATTACTGATGTCCTTCCTCTACCCTCAACCTCTCCCATCTATTACTGATGTCCTTCCACTACCCTCAACCTCTCCCATCTATTACTGATGTCCTTCCTCTACCCTCAACCTCTCCCATCTATTACTGATGTCCTTCCTCTACCCCCAACCATATATTAATGTCCTCAACCAATCTATTACTGATGTTCTTCCTCTACCCTCAACCTCTCCCATCTATTACTGATGTCCTTCCTCTACCCTCAACCATCTATTACTGATGTCCTTCCTCTACCCTCAACCTCTCCCATCTATTACTGATGTCCTTCCTCTACCCTCAACCATCAACCTCTCAACCATCTATTACTGATGTCCTTCCTCTACCCTCAACTCTCCCATATTACTGATGTCCTTCCTCTACCCTCAACCTCTCCCATCTATTACTGATGTCCTTCCTCTACCCTCAACCATCTATTACTGATGTCCTTCCTCTACCCTCAACCTCTCCCATCTATTACTGATGTCCTACCTCTACCCTCAACCTCTCCCAAATATTACTGATGTCCTTCCTCTACCCTCAACCTCTCCCATCTATTACTGATGTCCTTCCTCTACCCTCAACCTCTATTACTGATGTCCTTCCTCTACCCCCAACCATCTATTACTGATGTCCTTCCTCTACCCTCAACCTTCCCATCTATTACTGATGTCCTTCCTCTCCCTCTCCCATCTATTACTGATGTCCTTCCTCTACCCTCAACCATCTATTACTGATGTCCTTCCTCTACCCTCAACCTCTCCCATCTATTACTGATGTCCTTCCTCTACCCTCAACCTCTCCCATCTATTACTGATGTCCTTCCCTCTACCCTCAACCTCTATTACTGATGTCCTTCCTCTACCCCCTCAACCATCTATTACTGATGTCCTTCCTCTACCTCTCCCATCTATTACTGATGTCCTTCCTCTACCCTCAACCTCTCCCATCTATTACTGATGTCCTTCCTCTACCCCTCAACCATCTATTACTGATGTCCTTCCACTACCCTCAACCTCTCCCATCTATTACTGATGTCCTTCCTCTACCCTCTCCCATCTATTACTGATGTCCTTCCTCAACCTCTCCCATCTATTACTGATGTCCTTCCTCTACCCTCAACCATCTATTACTGATGTCCTTCCTCAACTTCTCAACCATCTATTACTGATGTCCTCTACCCTCAACCTCTCCCAAATATTACTGATGTCCTTCCTCAACCCTCCCATCTATTACTGATGTCCTTCCTCTACCCTCAACCATCTATTACTGATGTCCTTCCTCTACCCTCAACCATCTATTACTGATGTCCTTCCTCTACCCTCAACCTCTCCCATCTATTACTGATGTCCTTCCTCTACCCTCAACCATCTATCTATTGATGTCCTTTCTACCCTCAACCATCTATTACTGATGTCCTTCCTCTACCCTCAACCTCTCCCATCTATTACTGATGTCCTTCCTCTACCCTCAACCATCTATTACTGATGTCCTTCCTCTACCCTCAACCTCTCCCATCTATTACTGATGTCCTTCCTCTACCCTCAACCTCTCCCATCTATTACTGATGTCCTTCCTCTACCCTCAACCATCTACTGATGTCCTTCCTCTACCCTCAACCTCTCCCATCTATTACTGATGTCCTTCCTCTACCCTCAACCTCTCCCATCTATTACTGATGTCCTTCCTCTACCCTCAACCTCTCCCATCTATTACTGATGTCCTTCCTCTACCCTCAACCTCTCCCATCTATTACTGATGTCCTTCCTCTACCCTCAACCTCACTGATGTCCTTCCCTACCTCAACCTCTCCCATCTATTACTGATGTCCTTCCTCTACCCTCAACCTCTCCCATCTATTACTGATGTCCTTCCTCTACCCTCAACCTCTCCCATCTATTACTGATGTTCTTCCTCTACCCTCAAACTCAACCATCTATTACTGATGTCCTTCCTCTACCCTCAACCTCTATTACTGATGTTCTTCTTCTACCCTCAACCTCTCCCATCTATTACTGATGTCCTTCCTCTACCCTCAACCTCTCCCATCTATTACTGATGTCCTTCCACTACCCTCAACCTCTCCCATCTATTACTGATGTTCTTCCTCTACCCTCAACCATCTATTACTGATGTACCCTCAACCATCTATTACTGATGTCCTTCCCTACCCCCACCTCAACCATCTATTACTGATGTCCTTCCTCTACCCTCAACCTCTCCCATCTATTACTGATGTCCTTCCTCTACCCTCAACCATCTATTACTGATGTCCTCTACCCTCTACCCTCCCATCTATTACTGATGTCCTTCCTCAACCCTCTCCATCTATTACTGATGTCCTTCCTCTACCCTCAACCTCTCCCATCTATTACTGATGTCCTTCCTCTACCCTCAACCTCTCCCATCTATTACTGATGTCCTTCCTCTACCCTCAACCATCTATTACTGATGTCCTTCTCTACCCTCAACCATCTATTACTGATGTCCTTCCTCTACCCTCAACCATCTATTACTGATGTCCTTCCTCTACCCTCAACCTCTCCCATCTATTACTGATGTCCTTCCTCTACCCTCAACCATCTATTACTGATGTCCTTCCTCTACCCTCAACCATCTATTACTCCCTATCTATATTACTGATGTCCTTCCTCTACCCTCAACCTCTCCCATCTATAACTGATGTCCTTCCTCTACCCTCAACCATCTATTACTGATGTCCTTCCTCTACCCTCAACCTCTCCCATCTATTACTGATGTCCTTCCTCTACCCTCAACCATCTATTACTGATGTCCTTCCTCTACCCTCAACCATCTATTACTGATGTCCTTCCTCTACCCTCAACCTCTCCCATCTATTACTGATGTCCTTCCTCTACCCTCAACCTCTCCCATCTATTACTGATGTCCTTCCTCTTCAACCTCTCCCCTATTACTGATGTCCCCTCAACCCCCAACCATCTATTACTGATGTCCTTCCTCTACCCTCAACCTCTCCCATCTATTACTGATGTCCTTCCTCTACCCTCAACCTCTCCCATCTATTACTGATGTCCTTCCTCTACCCTCAACCTCTCCCATCTATTACTGATGTCCTTCCTCTACCCTCAACCTCTCCCATCTATTACTGATGTCCTTCCTCTACCCTCAACCTCTATTACTGATGTCCTTCCTCTACCCTCAACCTCTCCCATCTATTACTGATGTCCTTCCACTACCCTCAACCTCTCCCATCTATTACTGATGTCCTTCCTCTACCCTCTCCCATCTATTACTGATGTCCTTCCTCTACCCTCAACCTCTCCCATCTATTACTGATGTCCTTCCTCTACCCTCAACCATCTATTACTGATGTCCTTCCTCTACCCTCAACCTCTCCCATCTATTACTGATGTCCTTCCTCTACCCTCAACCATCTATTACTGATGTCCTTCCTCTACCCTCAACCTCTCCCATCTATTACTGATGTCCTTCCTCTACCCTCAACCTCTCCCATCTATTACTGATGTCCTTCCTCTACCCTCAACCATCTATTACTGATGTCCTTCCTCTACCCTCAACCATCTATTACTGATGTCCTACCTCTACCCTCAACCTCTCCCATCTATTACTGATGTCCTTCCTCTACCCTCAACCTCTCCCATCTATTACTGATGTCCTTCCTCTACCAACCTCAATGTCCTTCCTCTCCAACCATCTATTACTGATGTCCTTCCTCTACCCTCAACCCTCCCATCTATTACTGATGTCCTTCCTCTACCCTCAACCTCTCCCATCTATTACTGATGTCCTTCCTCTACCCTCAACCTCTCCCATCTATTACTGATGTCCTTCCTCTACCCTCAACCCTCTCCCATCTATTACTGATGTCCTTCCTCTACCCTCCCATCTATTACTGATGTCCTTCCTCTACCCTCAACCTCTCCCATCTATTACTGATGTCCTTCCTCTACCCTCAACCTCTCCCATCTATTACTGATGTCCTTCCTCTACCCTCTCCCATCTATTACTGATGTGTCCTCTACCCTCAACCTCTCCCATCTATTACTGATGTCCTTCCTCTACCCTCCCTATATTACTGACCTCTCAACCATCTATTACTGATGTCCTTCCTCTACCCTCAACCATCTATTACTGATGTCCTTCCTCTACCCCCTCTCCCATCTATTACTGATGTCCTTCCTCTACCCTCAACCATCTATTACTGATGTCCTTACCCTCTCCCATCTATTACTGATGTCCTTCCTCACCCTCAACCTCTCCCATCTATTACTGATGTCCTTCCTCTACCCTCAACCTCTCCCATCTATTACTGATGTCCTTCCTCTACCCTCAACCATCTATTACTGATGTCCTTCCTCTACCCTCAACCTCTCCCATCTATTACTGATGTCCTTCCTCTACCCTCAACCTCTCCCATCTATTACTGATGTCCTTCCTCTACCCTCAACCTCTCCCATCTATTACTGATGTCCTTCCTCTACCTCAACCATCTATTACTGATGTCCTTCCTCTACCCTCAACCTCCCCATCTATTACTGATGTCCTTCCTCTACCTCCTCCCATCTATTACTGATGTCCTTCCTCTACCCTCAACCATCTATTACTGATGTCCTTCCTCTACCCTCAACCATCTATTACTGATGTCCTTCCTCTACCCTCAACCTCTCCCATCTATTACTGATGTCCTTCCTCTACCCTCAACCTCTCCCATTATTACTGATGTCCTTCCTCTACCCTCAACCTCCCATCTATTACTGATGTCCTTCCTCTACCCTCAACCATCTATTACTGATGTCCTTCCTCTACCCTCAACCTATCTATTACTGATGTCCTTCCTCTACCCTCAACCTCTCCCATCTATTACTGATGTCCTTCCTCTACCCTCAACCTCTCCCATCTATTACTGATGTCCTTCCTCTACCCTCAACCATCTATTACTGATGTCTTCCTCTACCTCAACCTCTCCCATCTATTACTGATGTCCTTCCTCTACCCTCAACCTCTCCCATCTATTACTGATGTCCTTCCTCTACCCTCAACCTCCCCATCTATTACTGATGTCCTTCCTCTACCCTCAACCTCTCCCATCTATTACTGATGTCCTTCCTCTACCCTCAACCTCTCCCATCTATTACTGATGTCCTTCCTCTACCCTCAACCTCTCCCATCTATTACTGATGTCCTTCCTCTACCCCCAACCTCTCCCATCTATTACTGATGTCCTTCCTCTACCCTCAACCTCTCCCATCTATTACTGATGTCCTTCCTCTACCCCCAACCATCTATTACTGATGTCCTTCCTCTACCCTCAACCTCTCCCATCTATTACTGATGTCCTTCCTCTACCCTCAACCTATCCCATCTATTACTGATGTCCTTCCTCTACCCTCAACCTCTCCCATCTATTACTGATGTCCTTCCTCTACCCTCAACCATCTATTACTGATGTCCTTCCCTCAACCTCTCCCATCTATTACTGATGTCCTTCCTCTACCCTCAACCTCTCCCATCTATTACTGATGTCCTTCCTCTACCCCTCAACCTCTCCCATCTATTACTGATGTCCTTCCTCTACCCCCAACCATCTATTACTGATGTCCTTCCTCTACCCTCAACCATCTATTACTGATGTCCTTCATCTACCCTCAACCTCTCCCATCTATTACTGATGTCCTTCCTCTACCCTCAACCTCTCCCATCTATTACTGATGTCCTTCCTCTACCCTCAACCTCTCCCATCTATTACTGATGTCCTTCCTCTACTCCCTCAACCATCTATTACTGATGTCCTTCTACCCTCAACCTCTCCCATCTATTACTGATGTCCTTCCTCTACCCTCAACCTCCCATCTATTACTGATGTCCTTCCTCAACCCTCAACCATCTATTACTGATGTCCTTCCTCTACCCTCAACTCCCATCTATTACTGATGTCCTTCCTCTACCCTCCCATCTATTACTGATGTCCTCTCCTCAACCTCTCCCATCTATTACTGATGTCCTTCCACTCCTCTCAACCATCTATTACTGAACCTCTCCCATCTATTACTGATGTCCTTCCTCTACCCTCAACCTCTCCCATCTATTACTGATGTCCTTCCTCTACCCTCAACCTCTCCCATCTATTACTGATGTCCTTCCTCTACCCTCAACCATCTATTACTGATGTCCTTCCTCTACTCAACCTCAACCATCTATTACTGATGTCCTTCCTCTACCTCAACCCTCCCATCTATTACTGATGTCCTTCCTCTACCCTCAACCATCAATGTCCTTCCTCTCCCAATCTATTACTGATGTCCTTCCTCTACCCTCAACCTCTCCCATCTATTACTGATGTCCTTCCTCTACCCTCAACCTCTCCCATCTATTACTGATGTCCTTCCTCTACCCTCAACCATCTATTACTGATGTCCTTCCTCTACCCTCAACCTCTCCCATCTATTACTGATGTCCTTCCTCTACCCTCAACCTCTCCCATCTATTACTGATGTCCTTCCTCTACCCTCAACCATCTATTACTGATGTCCTTCCTCTACCCTCAACCATCTATTACTGATGTCCTTCCTCTACCCTCAACCTCTATTACTGATGTCCTTCCTCTACTCCCTCAACCTACCCTCCCATCTATTACTGATGTCCTACCTCTACCCTCAACCTCTCCCATCTATTACTGATGTCCTTCCTCTACCCTCAACCATCTATTACTGATGTCTTTCCTCTACCCCCAACCTCTCCCATCTATTACTGATGTCCTTCCTCTACCCTCAACCTCTCCCATCTATTACTGATGTCCTTCCTCTACCCTCAACCTCTCCCATCTATTACTGATGTCCTTCCTCTACCCTCAACCTCTCCCATCTATTACTGATGTCCTTCCTCAACCCCCAACCATCTATTACTGATGTCCTTCCTCTACCCTCAACCTCTCCCATCTATTACTGATGTCCTTCCTCTACCCTCAACCATCTATTACTGATGTCCTTCCTCTACCCTCAACCTCTCCCATCTATTACTGATGTCCTTCCTCTACCCTCAACCTCTCCCATCTATTACTGATGTCCTTCCTCTACCCTCTCCCATCTATTACTGATGTCCTTCCTCAACCTCTCCCATCTATTACTGATGTCCTCCCACCCTCAATCCCTCAAATATTACTGATGTCCTTCCTCTCCTCAACCTCTCCCATCTATTACTGATGTCCTTCCTCTACCCTCAACCATCTATTACTGATGTCCTTCCTCTACCCTCAACCATCTATTACTGATGTCCTTCCTCTACCCTCAACCTCTCCCATCTATTACTGATGTCCTTCCTCTACCCTCAACCATCTATTACTGATGTCCTTCCTCTACCCTCAACCTCTCCCATCTATTACTGATGTCCTTCCTCTACCCTCAACCATCTATTACTGATGTCCTTCCTCTACCCTCAACCATCTATTACTGATGTCCTTCCTCTACCCTCAACCTCTCCCATCTATTACTGATGTCCTTCCTCTACCCTCAACCTCTCCCATCTATTACTGATGTCCTTCCTCTACCCTCAACCTCTCCCATCTATTACTGATGTCCTTCCTCTACCCTCAAACTCCCATCTATTACTGATGTCCTTCCTCTACCCTCAACCTCTATTACTGATGTCCTTCCTCTACCCTCAACCTCTCCCATCTATTACTGATGTCCTTCCTCTACCCTCAACCTCTCCCATCTATTACTGATGTCCTTCCTCAACCCCCAACCATCTATTACTGATGTCCTTCCACTACCCTCAACCTCTCCCATCTATTACTGATGTCCTTCCTCTACCCTCAACCTCTATTACTGATGTCCTTCCTCTACCCTCAACCTCTCCCATCTATTACTGATGTCCTTCCACTACCCTCAACCTCTCCCATCTATTACTGATGTCCTTCTCTACCCTCAACCTCCCATCTATTACTGATGTCCTTCCTCTACCCTCAACCTCTCCCATCTATTACTGATGTCCTTCCTCTACCCTCAACCATCTATTACTGATGTCCTTTCCTCAACTTCTCCCATCTATTACTGATGTCCTTCCTCTACCCTCAACCTCTCCCATCTATTACTGATGTCCTTCCTCTACCCTCAACCTCTCCCATCTATTACTGATGTCCTTCCTCTACCCTCAACCATCTATTACTGATGTCCTTCCTCTACCCTCAACCTCTCCCATCTATTACTGATGTCCTTCCTCTACCCTCAACCTCTCCCATCTATTACTGATGTCCTTCCTCAACCCCCAACCATCTATTACTGATGTCCTTCCTCTACCCTCAACCTCCCATCTATTACTGATGTCCTTCCTCTCCTCAACCTCTCCCATCTATTACTGATGTCCTTCCCTACCCTCAACCTCCCATCTATTACTGATGTCCTTCCTCAACCCCCAACCATCTATTACTGATGTCCTTCCTCTACCCTCAACCTCTCCCATCTATTACTGATGTCCTTCCTCTACCCTCAACCTCTCCCATCTATTACTGATGTCCTTCCTCTACCCTCAACCTCTCCCAAATATTACTGATGTCCTTCCTCTACCCTCAACCTCTCCCATCTATTACTGATGTCCTTCCTCTACCCTCAACCTCTCCCATCTATTACTGATGTCCTTCCTCTACCCTCCACCCCTCCCATCTATTACTGATGTCCTTCCTCTACCCTCAACCTCTCCCATCTATTACTGATGTCCTTCCTCTACCCTCAACCTCTCCCATCTATTACTGATGTCCTTCCTCTACCCTCAACCTCTCCCATCTATTACTGATGTTCTTCCTCTACCCTCAAACTCAACCATCTATTACTGATGTCCTTCCTCTACCCTCAACCTCTATTACTGATGTTCTTCCTCTACCCTCAACCTCTCCCATCTATTACTGATGTCCTTCCTCTACCCTCAACCTCTCCCATCTATTACTGATGTCCTTCCTCTACCCTCAACCTCTCCCATCTATTACTGATGTCCTTCCACTACCCTCAACCTCTCCCATCTATTACATTGAGTGTCCTTCCTCTACCCTCAACCTCTCCCATCTATAACTGATGTCCTTCTCTACCCTCAACCTCTCCCATCTATTACTGATGTTCTTCCTCTACCCTCAAACTCAACCATCTATTACTGATGTCCTTCCTCTACCCTCAACCTCTATTACTGATGTTCTTCCTCTACCCTCAACCTCTCCCATCTATTACTGATGACCTTCCTCTACCCTCAACCATATATTACTGATGTCCTTCCTCTACCCTCAACCTCTATTACTGATGTCCTTCCTCTACCCTAAACCATCTATTACTGATGTCCTTCCTCTACCCTCAACCCTCCCTCTATAACTGATGTCCTTCCTCTACCCTCAACCTCTCCCATCTATTACTGATGTCCTTCCTCTACCTCAACCTCTCCCCATCTATTACTGATGTCCTTCCCTCTACCCTCAACTCCCATCTATTACTGATGTCCTTCCTCTACCCTCAACCCCAACCATCTATTACTGATGTCCTACCTCTACCCTCAACCTCTCCCATCTATTACTGATGTCCTTCCTCTACCCTCAACCTCTCCCATCTATTACTGATGTCCTTCCTCTACCCTCAACCTCTATTACTGATGTCCTTCCTCTACCCTCAACCATCTCCCCACATATTACTGATGTCCTTCCTCTACCCTCAACCCATCTATTACTGATGTCCTTCCTCAGCCTCTCCCATCTATTACTGATGTCCTTCCTCTACCCTCTACCCTCAACCATCTATTACTGATGTCCTTCCTCAACTTCTCCCATCTATTATTGATGTCCTTCCTCTACCCTCAACCATCTATTACTGATGTCCTTCCTCAACCTCTCCCATCTATTACTGATGTCCTTCCTCTACCCTCAACCATCTATTAATGATGTCCTTCCTCTACCCTCAACCATCTATTACTGATGTCCTTCCTCTACCTCAACCTCTCCCATCTATCTATTACTGATGTCCTTCCTCAACCTTCCCTACCCTCCCCATCTATTACTGATGTCCTTCTCTACCCTAAACTCAACCTCTATTACTGATGTTCTTCCTCTACCCTCAACCTCTCCCATCTGTACTGATGTCCTTTCCTCTACCCTCAACCTCTCCCATCTATTACTGATGTCCTTCCTCTACCCTCAACCTCTCCCATCTATTACTGATGTCCTTCCACTACCCTCAACCTCTCCCATCTATTACTGATGTCCTTCCTCTACCCTCAACCTCTCCCATCTATTACTGATGTCCTTCCTCTACCCTCAACCTCTCCCATCTATTACTGATGTTCTTCCTCTACCCTCAAACTCAACCATCTATTACTGATGTCCTTCCTCTACCCTCAACCTCTATTACTGATGTTCTTCCTCTACCCTCAACCTCTCCCATCTATTACTGATGACCTTCCTCTACCCTCAACCATATATTACTGATGTCCTTCCTCTACCCTCAACCTCTATTACTGATGTCCTTCCTCTACCCTCAACCATCTATTACTGATGTCCTTCCTCTACCCTCAACCTCTATTACTGATGTCCTTCATCTACCCTCAACCTCTCCCAAATATTACTGATGTCCTTCCTCTACCCTCAACCTCTCCCATCTATTACTGATGTCCTTCCTCTACCCTCAACCTCTATTACTGATGTCCTTCCTCTACACTCAACCATCTATTACTGATGTCCTTCCTCTACCCTCAACCATCTATTACTGATGTCCATCTATTCAACTGATCTATTCTGATGTCCTCTACCCTCAACCTCTCCCATCTATTACTTGATGTCCTTCCTCTACCCTCAACCTCTCCCATCTATTACTGATGTCCCTTCCTCTACCCTCAACCTCTATTACTGATGTCCTTCCATCTATTCTGATGTCCCTCCAACCATCTATTACTGATGTCCTTCCCTCTACCCTCTCCCAAATATTACTGATGTCCTTCCTCAACCTCTCCCATCTATTACTGATGTCCTTCCTCTACCCTCAAGGTCCTTCTCACCCCCAACCATCTATTACTGATGTCCTTCCTCTACTTCTCCCATCTATTATTGATGTCCTTCCTCTACCCTCAACTCTACACATGTCCTTCCTCTACCCTCAACCATCTATTACTGATGTCCTTCCTCAACCTCTCCCATCTATTACTGATGTCCTTCTCTACCCTCAACCATCTATGCCGATGTCCTTCAACCATCTATTACTGATGTCCTTCCTCAACTTCTCCCATCTATTATTGATGTCCTTCCTCTACCCTCAACCATCTATTACTGATGTCCTTCCTCTACCCATCAACCATCTATTACTGATGTCCTTCCTCTACCCTCAAACCATCTATTACTGATGTCCTTCCTCTACCAACCTCCCATCTATTAACCTCTCCCATCTATTACTGATGTCCTTCATCTACCCTCAACCTCTCCCATCTATTACTGATGTCCTTCCTCTACCCCCAACCTCTCCCATCTATTACTGATGTCCTTCCTCTACCCTCAACCTCTCCCATCTATTACTGATGTCCTTCCTCTACCTCTCCCATCTATTACTGATGTCCTTCCTCTTCCCACGCATTGATGTCCTCTCCCATCTATTATGATGTCCTTCCTCTACCCTCAACCTCTCCCATCTATTAATGATGTCCTTCCTCAACCCCCAACCATCTATTACTGATGTCCTTCCCTCAACCCCCAACCAACTGATGTCCTTCTCCCATCTATTACTGATGTCCTTCCTCTACCCTCAACCTCTATTACTGATGTCCTTCCTCTACCCTCAACCTCTCCCATCTATTACTGATGTCCTTCCACTACCCTCAACCTCTCCCATCTATTACTGATGTCCTTCCTCTACCCTCAATCCCTCTCTCCCATATATTACTGATGTCCTTCCTCTACCCCAACCCTCAACCTCTATTACTGATGTCCTTCCTCTACCCTCAACCATCTATTACTGATGTCCTTCCTCCAAACCATCAACCTACCCTCAATCTACTATTACTGATGTCCTCATACCCTCAACCTCCCAAATATTGATGTCCTCCCAACTTCAACCTCCTATCTATGACTGATGTCCTTCCTCTACCCTCAACCTCTCCCATCTATTACTGATGTCCTTCCAACCATATATTACTGATGTCCTTCCCTCAACCCTCAACCATCTATTACTGAAGTCCTTCCTCCTCTCTACCCTCAATCAACCTCCCATCTATTACTGATGTCCTTCCTCTACCCTCAACCTCCTTCCCACCAACCATCATATTACTGATGTCCTTCCTCTACCCTCAACCATCTATTACTTGATCCTTCCTCAATTTTCAACCTCTCCCAGTCTATTAAATACATGTCCTTCCCCTCTACCCCTCAACCACCATTACTGATGTCCTTCCTCACCCTCAACCATCTATTGATGTCCTTCCTCAACCCTCACCCTCTCCCATTTAAGATGAGGTCCTTCCTCTACTCCCTCAACCTCTCCCATCTATTACTGATGTCCTCTCTACCCTAAACTCTCATAATGATGTCCTTCCTTTACCCCCTCATCTTCTCATCTATTACTGATGTCCTTTCCTACCCTTTCTAACCATATTACCATGTCCTTCCTCTACCCTCAACCATCTATTACTGATGTCCTACCTCTACTCCCCCTCCCATCTATTACTGATGTCCTTCCCTACCCTCCCCCTCTCATCTATTACTGATGTCCTTCCTCTACCCCTCCCCTCTCATCTATTACTGATGTCCTTCCTCTACCCTCCCCCTCCATCTATTACTGATGTCCTTCCTCTACCCTCCCCCTCTCATCTATTACTGATGTCCTTCCTCTACCCTCCCCCTCTCATCTATTACTGATGTCCTTCCTCTACCCTCCCCCTCTCATCTATTACTGATGTCCTTCCTCTACCCTCCCCCTCTCATCTATTACTGATGTCCTTCCTCTACCCTCCCCCTCCCATCTATTACTGATGTCCTTCCTCTACCCTCCCCCTCTCATCTATTACTGATGTCCTTCCTCTACCCTCCCCTCCCATCTATTACTGATGTCCTTCCTCTACCCTCCCCTCCCATCTATTACTGATGTCCTTCCTCTACCCTCCCCCTCCCATCTATTACTGATGTCCTTCCTCAACCCTCAACCATCTACTACTGATGTCCTTCCTCTACCCTCAACCTCTCTCATCTATTACTGATGTCCTTCCTCTACCCTCCCCTCTCATCTATTACTGATGTCCTTCCTCTACCTCCTCCCATCTATTACTGATGTCCTTCCTCTACCCTCCCCTCCCATCTATTACTGATGTCTTTCCTCTTACCCCAACCCCTCCATCTTTGTCACGTCCTTCCTCTACCCCTAACCTCTCCCCATCTATTACTGATGTCCTTCCTCTACCCTCCCCCTCTCATCTATTACTGATGTCCTTCCTCTACCCTCCCCTCTCATCTATTACTGATGTCCTTCCTCTACCCTCCCTCTCATCTATTACTGATGTCCTTCCTCTACCCTCCCCCTCCCATCTATTACTGATGTCCTTCCTCTACTCCCTCTCATCTATTACTGATGTCCTTCCTCTACCCTCCCCCTCTCATCTATTACTGATGTCCTTCCTCTACCCTCCCCTCTCATCTATTACTGATGTCCTTCCTCTACCCTCCCCTCTCATCTATTACTGATGTCCTTCCTCTACCCTCCCCCTCTCATCTATTACTGATGTCCTTCCTCTACCCTCCCCCTCTCATCTATTACTGATGTCCTTCCTCTACCCCTCCTCTCATCTATTACTGATGTCCTTCCTCTACCCTCCCCCCCTCTCATCTATTACTGATGTCCTTCCTCTACCCTCCCCCTCTCATCTATTACTGATGTCCTTCCTCTACCCTCCCCTCTCATCTATTACTGATGTCCTTCCTCTACCCTCCCCTCTCATCTATTACTGATGTCCTTCTTCTTCAATTAACTTTCTCCATTCATTATATCTTTCTTCTACCCTAACCATCTATTACTGATGTCCTTCCTCTACCCTCCCCTCTCATCTATTACTGATGTCCTTCCTTACCCTCCCCCTCTCATCTATTACTGATGTCCTTCCTCTACCTCCCCTCTCATCTATTACTGATGTCCTTCCTCTACCCTCCCCTCCCAT
>NW_027037477.1:0-19833 GCF_034236695.1 Oncorhynchus nerka
AGACGAGCCTCGCCTCCTTCCTGGAGGTGAACTAAATCCTTACTGTTACCAGACGAGCCTCGTCGTCCTTCCTGAGGTGAACTAAATCCTACTGTTACCAGACGAGCCTCGCCTCCTTCCTGAGGTGAACTAAATCCTTACTGTTACCAGACGAGCCTGTCTCCATCCTGAGGTGAACTGAATCCTCGTTACCAGACGAGCCTCGTCTCCTGCCTCTGGTGAACTAATCCTTACTGTTACCAGACGTAGCCCATCTCCTTCCTCTGGTGAACTAAACTTACTGTTACCAGGACGAGCCTCGCCTCCTGCCTCTGGTGAACTGAATCCTTACTGTTATCAGATGAGCCTCGCCTCCTGCCTCTGGTGAACTAAATCCTTACTGTTACCAGACGAGCCTCGTCTCCTGCCTCTGGTGAACTAAATCCTTACTGTTATCAGACGAGCCTCGTCTCCTTCCTCTGGTGAACTAAATCCTTACTGTTACCAGACGAGCCTCGTCTCCTTCCTGAGGAACTAAATCCTTACTGCTACCAGACGAGCCTGTCTCCCTTCCTGAGGTGAACTAAATCCTTACTGTTATCAGACGAGCCTCGTCTCCTGCCTCTGGTGAACTAAATCCTTACTGTTATCAGGCAGCGTCGTCTCCTTCCTCAAGGTGAACTAAATCCTTACTGTTATCAGGCGAGCCTCGTCTCCTTCCTAAGGTGAACTAAATCCTTACTGTTATCAGACGAGCCTCGTCTCCTGCCTAAGGTGAACTAAATCCTTACTGTTATCAGACGAGCCTCATCTCCTGCCTCTGGTGAACTAAATCCTTACTGTTACCAGGCGAGCCTCGTCTCCTTCCTCTGGTGAACTGAATCCGTTCTGTTATCAGACGAGCCTCGTCTCCTGCCTCTGGTGAACTAAATCCTTACTGTTATCAGACGAGCCTCGTCTCCTTCCTAAGGTGAACTAAATCCTTACTGTTACCAGACGAGCCTCGTCTCCTTCCTGAGGTGAACTAAATCCTTACTGTTACCAGACGAGCCTCGTCTCCTTCCTGAGGTGAACTAAATCCTTACTGTTACCAGACGAGCCTCGTCTCCTTCCTGAGGTGAACTAAATCCTTACTGTTACCAGACGAGCCCTCGTCTCCTTCCTGAGGTGAACTAAATCCTTACTGTTACCAGACGAGCCTCGTCTCCTTCCTGAGGTGAACTAAATCCTTACTGTTATCAGCCTAGTCTCCTTCCTCTGGTGATACTAAATCCTTACTGTTATCAGACGAGCCTCGTCTCCTGCCTAAGGTGAACTAAATCCCCTTACTAGTTACCAGGCAGAGCCTCGTCTCTGCCTAAGGTGGAACTAAATCCTTACTGTTATCAGGCAGAGCCTAGTCTTCTGCCTAAGGTGACACTAAATCCTTACTGTTACCCAGGCGGGCCTCGCCTCCTGCCTCTGGCTGAACTAAATCCTTACTGTTACCAGAACGAGCCTCGTCTCCTGCCCTGGTGAACTAATCCTTACTGTTACCAGACGAGCCTCGTCTCCTGCCTCTGGTGAACTAATCCTTACTGTTACCAGACTAGCCTCTATCTCTTCCTCTGGTGAACTAAATCCTTACTGTGATCGAGCCTAGCGTCATCTCCTTCCTGACGGTGGACTAAATCCTTTCTGTTATCAGGCCTCGCTCTTCCTCTGGTGAACTAAATCCTCGTACTGGTGAACTAAATCCTTAGCCTCGTCTCTATCCTGAGGCGAACCAAGGCCTTACTGTCATCAGCCTCGGGCTTCCTTCCTAAGGTGAACTAAATCCTCACTGTTACCAGACGAGCCCTGCGTCCCTGCCTGTGGTGAACTAAACCTACTGCTACTCAGACGAGCCTCGCCTCCCGCCTCTGGCAACAAACTCCTACTGTTACCAGACGAGCATTATTCTCCCAAGGTGAACTGGAATCCTTACTGTTACCAGGCGAGCCTCTGTCTCCTTCCTAAGGTGAACTAAATCCTTACTGTTATCAGGCTGAGCCTCTGTCTCTTGCCTAAGGTGAACTAAATCCTTACTGTTACCAGACTAGCCCCTGCCTCCTTCCTCTGGTGAACTAAATCCTTACTGTTACCAGACGGAGCCTCGTCTCCTTCCCTGGTGAACTAAATCCTTACTGTTACCAGACGAGCCTCGTCTCCTTCCTGAGGTGAACTAAATCCTTACTGTTACCAGACGAGCCTCGTCTCCTTCCTGAGGTGAACTAAATCCTTACTGTTACCAGACAGAGCCTCGTCTCCTTCCTGAGGTGAACTAAATCCTTACTGTTACCAGACGAGCCTCGTCTCCTTCCTCTGGTGAACTAAACTCGTACTGTTACCAGACGACGCCCTGCCTCCTGCCTCTGGTGAACTGAATCCTTACTGTTACCAGACGAGCCTCGTCGTCCTGCCTAAGGTAGAACTAATCTTACTGTTACCAGGCCGAGCCTCGTCTCCTGCCTAAGGTGAACTAAATCCTTACTGTTACCATACGAGCCTTGTCTCCTGCGTCTGGCAAACTAAATCCTTACTGTTAGCAGACGAGCCTGCTGCCGTCCTCTGGTGAACTAAATTACTGTTACCGACGAGCCTGCCTCCTCCTAAGGTGAACTAAACCCTTACTGTTACCAGACTAGCCTCAGTCTCCTTCCTCTGAGAACTAAATTTTACTGTTACCAGACGAGCCTCTGCCTCCCTTCCTGACGGTGAAGAACTAAATCCTTACTGTTACCAGACGAGCCTTGTCTCCTTCCTAAGGTGAACTAAATCCTTACTGTTACCAGACGAGCCTCGTCTCCTGCGTCTGGCGAACTAAATCCTTACTGTTACCAGACGAGCCTCGTCTCCTGCCTCTGGTGAACTAAATCCTTACTGTTACCAGACGAGCCTCGTCTCCTGCCTCTGGTGAACTAAATCCTTACTGTTCAGACGAGCCTCGTCTCCTTCCTAAGGTGAACTGAATCCTTACTGTTATCAGACGAGGCCTCGTCTCTTCCTAAGGTGAACTAAATCCTCACTGTTACCAGACGAGCCCCGTTCTGAGGTGAATCAACTCACTGCGCCAGACGAGCCTCATCTCCTTCCTGAGTGAACTAAATCCTTACTGTTACCAGACGAGCCTTGTCTCCTTCCTAAGGTGAACTAAACTGCATTTCTGTTACCAGACGAGCCTCGTCTCCTGCGCCTGGCGAACTCAAATCTTATCTGTTAGCAGACGAGCCTCGCCTCCGTGCCCTCTGGTGAACTAATCCTTACTGTTACCAGACGAGCCTCGTCTCCTTCCTGAGGTGAACTAAATCCTTACTGTTACCAGACTAAGCCTTGTCTCCTTCCCTGCTGGGTGAACTAAATCCTCACTGTTACCAGACGAGCCTCTGTCTCCTTCCTGAGGTGAACTAAATCCTTACTGGTTACCAGACGAGCCTCGCCTCCTGCCTCTGGTGAACTAATCTCTTACTGTTACCAGACTGAGCCTTGTCTCCTGCTCTGAGCTGAACTAAATCCTTACTGTTGCCAGACGAGCCTCGTCTCCTGCCTCTGGTGAACTAAATCTTACTGTTACCAGACGCAGCTCTCGGCTCCTTCCTCTGGCGAACTAAATCCTTACTGTTACCAGACGAGCCTCGTCTCCTGCCTCTGGTGAACTAAATCCTTACTGTTACCAGACGAGCCTCGTCTCCTGCCTCTGGTGAACTAAATCCTTACTGTTACCAGACGAGCCTCGTCTCCTTCCTAAGGTGAACTAAATCCTTACTGTTACCAGACGAGCCTCGTCTCCTTCCTGAGGTGAACTAAATCCTTACTGTTACCAGACGAGCCTCGTCTCCTTCCTGAGGTGAACTAAATCCTTACTGTTACCAGACGAGCCTCGTCTCCTTCCTAAGGTGAACTAAATCCTTACTGTTACCAGACAAGCCTCGTCTCCTGCCTCTAGGTGAACTAAATCCTTACTGTTACCAGACAAGCCCCTACTTCAGACGAGCCTTGTCTCCTGCTTCCTAAGGTGAACTAAATCCCTACTGTTACCAGACGGCCTCGTCTCCTCCCAAGTTGGGCGAACTAAATCCTTACTGTTAGCAGACGAGCCTCGTCTCCGTCCTCTGGTGAACTAAATCCTTACTGTTATCGAGCCTCGTCTCCTTCCTGAGGTGAACTAAACCCTTACTGTTATCAGACTAGCCTCGTCTCCTTCCTAAGGTGAACTAAATCCTTACTGTTACCAGACAGAGCCTCGTCTCCTTCCTGAGGTGAACTAAATCCTTACTGTTACCAGACGAGCCTCGTCTCCTGCCTCTGGTGAACTAAATCCTTACTGTTACCAGACTAGCCTCGTCTCCTCTTGCCTAAAGTCAAACTGCTACTCAATCCTCTTACTGTTACCAGACGAGCCTCGTCTCCTTCCTAAGGTGAACTAAATCCTTACTGTTGCAGACTAGCCTCGTCTCCTTCCCTCTGGTGAACTAAACTTACTGTTACCAGACGAGCCTCGTCTCCTTCCTGAGGTGAACTAAATTTACTGTTACCAGACTGGCCTCATCTCCTTCTCTGTGAACTAAATCCTTACTGTTATCAGACGAGCCTCGTCTCCTTCCTAAGGTGAACTAAATCCTTACTGCTTACCAGACGAGCCTCGTCTCCCTTCCTAAGGTGAACTAAATCCTTACTGCTACCAGACGAGCCTGCCTCCCTTCCTGAGGTGAACTAAATCCTTACTGTTACCAGACGAGCCTCGCCTCCTGCCTCTGGTGAACTAAATTCTTACGTTACCTCATGGCCTCCCTTCCTAAGGTGAACTAAATCCTTACTGCTACAGACGAGCCACCGTCTCCCCTCTGAGCGACTAAATCCCTTACTGTTAGCAGATGAGCCTCGTCTCCTGCCTCTGGTGAACTAAATTTTACTGTTACTAGAAGCCTCTGCTCCTTCCTAAGGTTCAACTCTTTAGTTACCAGACTAGCCTCCCCGTCTCCCTTCCCTCTGGTGAACTAAATCCTTACTGTTGGGCCAGACGAGCCTCGTCTCCCTTCCTGAGGTGAACTAAATCCTTACTGTCTACCAGACGAGCCTCGCCTTGCTCTCTGTGAAAATCCCCTTACTGTTATCAGACGAGCCACCGTCTCCTTCCTAATTGAACTAAACTTTACTGTTACCAAGACGAGCCTCGTCTCCTTCACTAAGGTGAGACTAAATCCTTACTGTTACCAGACGAGCCTTGTCTCCTTCCTGGAGTGAAACTAAATCCTCACTGTTACCAGACGAGCCTGCCTCCCTGGGCCCTCTGGTGACCAAATTTCCTACTAAGTTACCAGACGATCCTCCCTCTCCTTCCTGAGGTGAGAATACCAGCGCCTCATCTCCTTCCTAAGGTGAACTAAATCCTTTCTGTTATCAGACGAGCCTCGTCTCCTTTCTAAGGTGAACTAAATCCTTTTCTTATCAGACGAGCCCGTCTCCTGCCTAAAGGTGAACTAAATCCTTTACTGTTACCAGGCAGCCCCTCCTGCCTCGTCTCCTGCTAAGGTGAACTAAATCCTTACTGTTATCAGACGAGCTAGATCTCCTTCCTAAGGTGAACTAAATCCTCACTGTTACCAGACTAGCCTTGTCTCCTTCCTGAGGTGAACTAAATCCTTACTGTTACGAGAATAGCGTCATCTCCTTCCTAAGGTGAACTAAATCCTTTCTGTTATCAGACGAGAGGCTTCCTTCCTGAGGTCTAAATCACTGCTACCAGACGAGTCCCTGCCTCCTTCCTGAGGTGAACTAATCCTTACTGTTATCAGACGGGGCCTCGTCTCCTTCCTGAGGTGAACTAAATCCTTACTGTTACCAGACGAGCCTCCTTGTCTCCCTTCCTGAGGTGAACTAAATCCTTCTGTGCTATCAGACGAGCCTCGTCTTCTGCCTAAGTGAACTAAATCCTTACTGTTACCAGACTAGCGCATCGTCTCCTTCCTCTGGTGAACTAAGCCCTTACTGTTACCAGACAGGCCTCGTCTCCTGCCTCTGGTTAACTAAACTTCATTGTTACCAGGCTGGTGCCTCGTTATCTGACGAGCCTTGTCTCCTGCCCAAGGTGAACTAAATCCTTACTGTTACCAGACGAGCCTCGTCTCCTGCCTAAGGTGAAGTAATCCTTACTGTTATCAGACGAGCCTCGTCTCCTTCCTCTGGTGAACTAAATCTTTACTGCTACCAGACAGCCTCGTCTCCCTTCCTAAGGTGAACTAAATCCTTACTGTTAGACGAGCCTCGTCTCCTTCCTCTGGTGAACTAAATCCTTAGTGTTATCAGCCTCGTCTCCTCCTGAGGTGAATTAAATCCTTACTGTTACCAGACGAGCCTTGTCTCCTTCCTGAGGTGAACTAAACTTACTGTTACCAGACGAGCCTCGTCTCCTGCCTCTGGTGAACGAAACCTTACTGCTACCAGACGAGCATCGTCTCCTGCCTCTGGCAAACTAAATCCTTACTGTTACCAGACGAGCCCGTCTCCATCCTCTGGTGAACTGAATCCTTACTGTTACCAGACGAGCCCCTCTCCTGCCTCTGGTGAACTAATCCTCCATTGTTACCAGACGATCTGGTGAACTAACTTACTGTTACCAGAATAGCCTCGTCTCCTGCCTCTGGTGAACTAATCCTTACTGTTACCAGACTAGCCTCGTATCCTTCCTCTGGTGAACTAAACCCTTACTGTTACCAGAGGAGCCTCGTCTCCTGCCTCTGGTGAACTAAATCCCTGTCATCAGACTCGTCTCCTCTCTGGTGAACTGAATCCTTTCTGTTATCAGACGAGCCTTTCCTGCCCTCAGAACTAAATCCCCTTACTGTTATCAGATGAGCCTCGTCTCCTTCCTAAGGTGAACTAAATCCTTACTGTTATCAGACGAGCCTCGTCTCCTGCCTAAGGTGAACTAAATCCTTACTGTTATCAGACGAGCCTCATCTCCTGCCTCTGGTGAACTAAATCCTTACTGTTACCAGGCGAGCCTCGTCTCCTTCCTCTGGTGAACTGAATCCGTTCTGTTATCAGACGAGCCTCGTCTCCTGCCTCTGGTGAACTAAATCCTTACTGTTATCAGACGAGCCTCGTCTCCTTCCTAAGGTGAACTAAATCCTTACTGTTACCAGACGAGCCTCGTCTCCTTCCTGAGGTGAACTAAATCCTTACTGTTACCAGACGAGCCTGCCTCCTTCCTGAGGTGAACTAAATCCTTACTGTTACCAGACGAGCCTTGTCTCCTTCCTGAGGTGAACTAAACTTTACTGTTACCAGACGAGCCTCGCCTCCTGCCTCGTGAACTCCCTGTGACGAGAATAGCGTCATCTCCTTCCTCTGGTGAACTAAATCCTTTCTGTTATCAGACTAGCCCCGTCTCCTGCCTCTGGTGAACTAAATCCTTACTGTTATCAGACGAGTCATCTCCTGCCTAAGGTGAACTAAATCCTTTCTGTTACCAGACGAGCCTCGTCTCCTGCCTAAGGTGAACTAAATCCTTACTGTTATCAGACGAGCCTCGTCTTCTGCCTAAGGTGAACTAAATCCTTACTGTTACCAGACGAGCATCGTCTCCTGCCTCTGGCAAACTAAATCCTTACTGTTACCAGACGAGCCTCGTCTCCTGCCCCTGGTGAACTAATCCTTACTGTTACCAGACGAGCCTCGTCTCCTTCCTGATGTGAACTAAATCCTTACTGTTATCAGCCTCGTCTCCTTCCTGAGGTGAACTAAATCCTTACTGTTATCAGCCTCGTCTCCTTCCTCTGGTGAACTAAATCCTTACTGTTATCAGCCTCGTCTCCTTCCTGAGGTGGACTAAATCCTTACTGTTATCAGCCTCGTCTCCTTCCTCTGGTGAACTAAATCCTTACTGTTATCAGCCTCGTCTCCTTCCTGAGGTGAACTAAATCCTTACTGTTATCAGCCTCGTCTCCTTCCTAAGGTGAACTAAATCCTTACTGTTACCAGACGAGCCTCGTCTCCTTCCTGAGGTGAACTAAATCCTTACTGTTACCAGACAAGCCTCGTCTCCTGCCTCTGGTGAACTAAATCCTTACTGTTACCAGACGAGCCTCGTCTCCTTCCTTTGGTGAACTAAATCCTTACTGTTATCAGACGAGCCTCGTCTCCTTCCTAAGGTGAACTACATCCTTACTGTTACCAGACGAGCCTCGTCTCCTTCCTGAGGTGAACTAAATCCTTACTGTTACCAGACGAGCCTCGTCTCCTTCCTGAGGTGAACTAAATCCTTACTGCTACCAGACGAGCCTCGTCTCCTTCCTGAGGTGAACTAAATCCTTACTGTTACCAGACGAGCCTCGTCTCCTTCCTGAGGTGAACTAAATCCTTACTGTTACCAGACGAGCCTCGTCTCCTTCCTGAGGTGAACTAAATCCTTACTGTTATCAGACGGGCCTCATCTCCTTCCTCTGGTGAACTAAATCCTTACTGTTACCAGACGAGCCTCGTCTCCTGCCTCTGGTGAACTGAATCCTTACTGTTATCAGATGAGCCTCGTCTCCTGCCTCTGGTGAACTAAATTCTTACAGTTACCAGACGAGCCTCGTCTCCTGCCTCTGGTGAACTAAATCCTTACTGTTATCAGACGAGCCTCGTCTCCTTCCTAAGGTGAACTAAATCCTTACTGTTACCAGACGAGCCTCGTCTCCTTCCTGAGGTGAACTAAATCCTTACTGTTACCAGACAAGCCTCGTCTCCTTCCTGAGGTGAACTAAATCCTTACTGTTACCAGACGAGCCTTGTCTCCTTCCTGAGGTGAACTAAATCCTTACTGTTACCAGACGAGGCCTCGTCTCCTGCCTCTGGTGAACTAATCCTTACTGTGTGAGAATAGCGTCATCTCCTTCCTCTGGTGAACTAAATCCTTTCTGTTATCAGACGAGCCTCGTCTCCTGCGTCTGGTGAACTAAATCCTTACTGTTATCAGACGAGCCTCGTCTCCTGCCTAAGGTGAACTAAATCCTTACTGTTACCAGACGAGCCTCGTCTCCTGCCTAAGGTGAACTAAATCCTTACTGTTATCAGACGAGCCTCGTCTTCTGCCTAGGTCTCCTTCCAGACGAGCATCGTCTCCTGCCTCTGCAAACTAAATCCTTACTGTTACCAGACGAGCCTCGTCTCCTGCCCCTGGTGAACTAATCCTTACTGTTACCAGACGAGCCTCGTCTCCTTCCTGAGGTGAACTAAATCCTTACTGTTACCAGACAAGCCTCGTCTCCTTCCTGAGGTGAACTAAATCCTTACTGTTACCAGACGAGCCTTGTCTCCTTCCTGAGGTGAACTAAATCCTTACTGTTACCAGACGAGCCTCGTCTCCTGCCTCTGGTGAACTAATCCTTACTGTGACGAGAATAGCGTCATCTCCTTCCTCTGGTGAACTAAATCCTTTCTGTTATCAGCCTCGTCTCCCTTCCTGGTGAACTAAATCCTTACTGTTATCAGACGAGCCTCGTCTCCTGCCTAAGGTGAACTAAATCCTTACTGTTACCAGACGAGCCTCGTCTCCTGCCTAAGGTGAACTAAATCCTTACTGTTACCAGACGAGCATCGTCTCCTGCCTCTGGCAAACTAAATCCTTACTGTTACCAGACGAGCCTCGTCTCCTGCCCCTGGTGAACTAATCCTTACTGTTACCAGACGAGCCTCGTCTCCTTCCTGAGGTGAACTAAATCCTTACTGTTATCAGCCTTGTCTCCTTCCTGAGGTGAACTAAATCCTTACTGTTATCAGCCTCGTCTCCTTCCTCTGGTGAACTAAATCCTTACTGTTATCAGCCTCGTCTCCTTCCTGAGGTGAACTAAATCCTTACTGTTATCAGCCTCGTCTCCTTCCTCTGGTGAACTAAATCCTTACTGTTATCAGCCTCGTCTCCTTCCTGAGGTGAACTAAATCCTTACTGTTATCAGCCTCGTCTCCTTCCTAAGGTGAACTAAATCCTTACTGTTACCAGACGAGCCTCGTCTCCTTCCTGAGGTGAACTAAATCCTTACTGTTACCAGACAAGCCTCGTCTCCTGCCTCTGGTGAACTAAATCCTTACTGTTACCAGACGAGCCTCGTCTCCTTCCTCTGGTGAACTGAATCCTTTCTGTTATCAGACGAGCCTCGTCTCCTGCCTCTGGTGAACTAAATCCTTACTGTTATCAGACGAGCCTCGTCTCCTTCCTAAGGTGAACTACATCCTTACTGTTACCAGACGAGCCTCGTCTCCTTCCTGAGGTGAACTAAATCCTTACTGTTACCAGACGAGCCTCGTCTCCTTCCTGAGGTGAACTAAATCCTTACTGTTACCAGACGAGCCTCGTCTCCTTCCTGAGGTGAACTAAATCCTTACTGTTACCAGACGAGCCTCGTCTCCTTCCTGAGGTGAACTAAATCCTTACTGTTACCAGACGAGCCTCGTCTCCTTCCTGAGGTGAACTAAATCCTTACTGTTACCAGACGAGCCTCGTCTCCTGCCTCTGGTGAACTAATCCTTACTGTTACCAGAGTAGCCTCATCTCCTTCCTCTGGTGAACTAAATCCTTACTGTTACCAGACGAGCCTCGTCTCCTGCCTCTGGTGAACTGAATCCTTACTGTTATCAGATGAGCCTCGTCTCCTGCCTCTGGTGAACTAAATTCTTACAGTTACCAGACGAGCCTCGTCTCCTGCCTCTGGTGAACTAAATCCTTACTGTTATCAGACGAGCCTCGTCTCCTTCCTAAGGTGAACTAAATCCTTACTGTTACCAGACGAGCCTCGTCTCCTTCCTGAGGTGAACTAAATCCTTACTGTTACCAGACGAGCCTTGTCTCCTTCCTGAGGTGAACTAAATCCTTACTGTTACCAGACGAGCCTCGTCTCCTGCCTCTGGTGAACTAATCCTTACTGTGACGAGAATAGCGTCATCTCCTTCCTCTGGTGAACTAAATCCTTTCTGTTATCAGACGAGCCTCGTCTCCTGCGTCTGGTGAACTAAATCCTTACTGTTATCAGACGAGCCTCGTCTCCTGCCTAAGGTGAACTAAATCCTTACTGTTATCAGACGAGCCTCATCTCCTGCCTCTGGTAAAATAAATCCTTACTGTTACCAGACGAGCCTCTTCTCCTTCCTCTGGTGAACTGAATCCGTTCTGTTATCAGACGAGCCTCGTCTCCTGCCTCTGGTGAACTAAATCCTTACTGTTATCAGACGAGCCTAGTCTCCTTCCTAAGGTGAACTAAATCCTTACTGTTACCAGACGAGCCTCGTCTCCTTCCTGAGGTGAACTAAATCCTTACTGTTACCAGACGAGCCCCGTCTCCTTCCTGAGGTGAACTAAATCCTTACTGTTACCAGACGGGCCTCGTCTCCTTCCTGAGGTGAACTAAATCCTTACTGTTACCAGACGAGCCTCGTCTCCTTCCTGAGGTGAACTAAATCCTTACTGTTACCAGACGAGCCTCGTCTCCTGCCTCTGGTGAACTAATCCTTACTGTGACCAGACTAGCGTCATCTCCTTCCTCTGGTGAACTAAATCCTTACTGTTACCAGACGAGCCTCGTCTCCTGCCTCTGGTTAACTAAATCCTTATTGTTATCAGACAAGCCTCGTCTCCTGCCTCTGGTGAACTAAATCCTTACTGTTATCTGACGAGCCTTGTCTCCTGCCCAAGGTGAACTAAATCCTTACTGTTATCAGACGAGCCTCGTCTCCTGCCTAAGGTGAACTAAATCCTTACTGTTATCAGACGAGCCTTGTCTCCTGCCTCTGGTGAACTAAATTCTTACTGTTACCAGACGAGCCTCGTCTCCTTCCTAAGGTGAACTAAATCCTTACTGTTACCAGACGAGCCTCGTCTCCTTCCTAAGGTGAACTAAATCCTTAGTGTTACCAGACGAGCCTCGTCTCCTTCCTGAGGTGAACTAAATCCTTACTGTTACCAGACGAGCCTCGTCTCCTTCCTGAGGTGAACTAAATCCTTACTGTTACCAGACGAGCCTCGTCTCCTGCCTCTGGTGAATGAAATCCTTACTGTTACCAGACGAGCCTCGTCTCCTGCCTCTGGCAAACTAAATCCTTACTGTTACCAGACGAGCCTCGTCTCCATCCTCTGGTGAACTGAATCCTTACTGTTACCAGACGAGCCTCGTCTCCTGCCTCTGGTGAACTAATCCTTACTGTTACCAGACGAGCCTCGTCTCCTGCCTCTGGTGAACTAATCCTTACTGTTACCAGAATAGCCTCGTCTCCTGCCTCTGGTGAACTAATCCTTACTGTTACCAGACTAGCCTCGTATCCTTCCTCTGGTGAACTAAACCCTTACTGTTACCAGAGGAGCCTCGTCTCCTGCCTCTGGTGAACTAAATCCTTACTGTCATCAGACTCGTCTCCTTCCTCTGGTGAACTGAATCCTTTCTGTTATCAGACGAGCCTCGTCTCCTGCCTCTGGTGAACTAAATCCTTACTGTTATCAGATGAGCCTCGTCTCCTTCCTAAGGTGAACTAAATCCTTACTGTTATCAGACGAGCCTCGTCTCCTGCCTAAGGTGAACTAAATCCTTACTGTTATCAGACGAGCCTCATCTCCTGCCTCTGGTGAACTAAATCCTTACTGTTACCAGGCGAGCCTCGTCTCCTTCCTCTGGTGAACTGAATCCGTTCTGTTATCAGACGAGCCTCGTCTCCTGCCTCTGGTGAACTAAATCCTTACTGTTATCAGACGAGCCTCGTCTCCTTCCTAAGGTGAACTAAATCCTTACTGTTACCAGACGAGCCTCGTCTCCTTCCTGAGGTGAACTAAATCCTTACTGTTACCAGACGAGCCTCGTCTCCTTCCTGAGGTGAACTAAATCCTTACTGTTACCAGACGAGCCTTGTCTCCTTCCTGAGGTGAACTAAATCCTTACTGTTACCAGACGAGCCTCGTCTCCTGCCTCTGGTGAACTAATCCTTACTGTGACGAGAATAGCGTCATCTCCTTCCTCTGGTGAACTAAATCCTTTCTGTTATCAGACTAGCCCCGTCTCCTGCCTCTGGTGAACTAAATCCTTACTGTTATCAGACGAGCCTCGTCTCCTGCCTAAGGTGAACTAAATCCTTACTGTTATCAGACGAGCCTCGTCTCCTGCCTAAGGTGAACTAAATCCTTACTGTTACCAGACGAGCCTCGTCTCCTGCCTAAGGTGAACTAAATCCTTACTGTTATCAGACGAGCCTCGTCTTCTGCCTAAGGTGAACTAAATCCTTACTGTTACCAGACGAGCATCGTCTCCTGCCTCTGGCAAACTAAATCCTTACTGTTACCAGACGAGGCCTCGTCTCCTGCCCTGGTGAACTAATCCTTACTGTTACCAGAGGCCTCGTCTCCTTCCTGATGTGAACTAAATCCTTACTGTTATCAGCCTCGTCTCCTTCCTGAGGTGAACTAAATCCTTACTGTTATCAGCCTCGTCTCCTTCCTCTGGTGAACTAAATCCTTACTGTTATCAGCCTCGTCTCCTTCCTGAGGTGGACTAAATCCTTACTGTTATCAGCCTCGTCTCCTTCCTCTGGTGAACTAAATCCTTACTGTTATCAGCCTCGTCTCCTTCCTGAGGTGAACTAAATCCTTACTGTTATCAGCCTCGTCTCCTTCCTAAGGTGAACTAAATCCTTACTGTTACCAGACGAGCCTCGTCTCCTTCCTGAGGTGAACTAAATCCTTACTGTTACCAGACAAGCCTCGTCTCCTGCCTCTGGTGAACTAAATCCTTACTGTTACCAGACGAGCCTCGTCTCCTTCCTCTGGTGAACTGAATCCTTTCTGTTATCAGACGAGCCCGTCTCCTGCCTCTGGTGAACTAAATCCTTACTGTTATCAGGAGAGCCTCGTCTCCTTCCTAAGGTGAACTACATCCTTACTGTTACCAGACGAGCCTCGTCTCCTTCCTGAGGTGAACTAAATCCTTACTGTTACCAGACGAGCCTCGTCTCCTTCCTGAGGGGTGAACTAAATCCTTACTGTTACCAGACGAGCCTCGTCTCCTTCCTGAGGTGAACTAAATCCTTACTGTTACCAGACGAGCCACCGTCTCCTTCCTGAGGTGAACTAAATCCTTATTGTTACCAGACGAGCCTCGTCTCCTGCCTCTGGTGAACTAATCCTTACTGTTACCAGACTAGCCTCATCTCCTTCCTCTGGTGAACTAAATCCTTACTGTTACCAGACGAGCCTCGTCTCCTGCCTCTGGTGAACTGAATCTTACTGTTATCAGGCGAGCCTCGTCTCTCTGCCTAAGGTGAACTAAATCCTTACTGTTACCAGACGAGCATCGTCTCCTGCCTCTGGCAAACTAAATCCTTACTGTTACCAGACGAGCCTCGTCTCCTGCCCTGGTGAACTAATCCCTTACTGTTACCAGACGAGCCTCGTCTCCTTCCTGAGGTGAACTAAATCCTTACTGTTATCAGCCTTGTCTCCTTCCTGAGGTGAACTAAATCCTTACTGTTATCAGCCTCGTCTCCTTCCTCTGGTGAACTAAATCCTTACTGTTATCAGCCTCGTCTCCTTCCTGATGTGAACTAAATCCTACTGTTATCAGCCTCTGCCTCCTTCCTGAGGTGAACTAAATCCTTACTGTTATCAGCCTCGTCTCCTTCTCTGGTGAACTAAATCCTTACTGTTATCAGCCTTGTCTCCTTCCTGAGGTGGACTAAATCCTTACTGTTATCAGCCTCTTTCCTTCCTCTGGTGAACTAAATCCTTACTGTTATCAGCCTCGTCTCCTTCCTGAGGTGGAACTAAATCCTTACTGTTATCAGCCTCGTCTCCTTCCTAAGGTGAACTAAATCCTTACTGTTACCAGACGAGCCTCGTCTCCTTCCTGAGGTGAACTAAATCCTTACTGTTACCAGACAAGCCTCGTCTCCTGCCTCTGGTGAACTAAATCCTTACTGTTACCAGACGAGCCTCGTCTCCTTCCTCTGGTGAACTGAATCCTTTCTGTTATCAGACGAGCCTCGTCTCCTGCCTCTGGTGAACTAAATCCTTACTGTTATCAGACGAGCCTCGTCTCCTTCCTAAGGTGAACTACATCCTTACTGTTACCAGACGAGCCTCGTCTCCTTCCTGAGGTGAACTAAATCCTTACTGTTACCAGACGAGCCTCGTCTCCTTCCTGAGGTGAACTAAATCCTTACTGTTACCAGACGAGCCTCGTCTCCTTCCTGAGGTGAACTAAATCCTTACTGTTACCAGACGAGCCTCGTCTCCTTCCTGAGGTGAACTAAATCCTTACTGTTACCAGACAAGCCTCGTCTCCTTCCTGAGGTGAACTAAATCCTTACTGTTATCAGCCTCGTCTCCTTCCTGAGGTGAACTAAATCCTTACTGTTATCAGCCTCGTCTCCTTCCTCTGGTGAACTAAATCCTTACTGTTATCAGCCTCGTCTCCTTCCTGAGGTGAACTAAATCCTTACTGTTACCAGACAAGCCTCGTCTCCTGCCTCTGGTGAACTAAATCCTTACTGTTACCAGACGAGCCTCGTCTCCTTCCTCTGGTGAACTGAATCCTTTCTGTTATCAGACGAGCCTCGTCTCCTGCCTCTGGTGAACTAAATCCTTACTGTTACCAGACGAGCCTCGTCTCCTTCCTGAGGTGAACTAAATCCTTACTGTTACCAGACGAGCCTCGTCTCCTTCCTGAGGTGAACTAAATCCTTACTGTTACCAGACGAGCCTCGTCTCCTTCCTGAGGTGAACTAAATCCTTACTGTTACCAGACGAGCCTCGTCTCCTTCCTGAGGTGAACTAAATCCTTACTGTTACCAGACAAGCCTCGTCTCCTTCCTGAGGTGAACTAAATCCTTACTGTTACCAGACGAGCCTCGTCTCCTGCCTCTGGTGAACTAATCCTTACTGTTACCAGACTAGCCTCATCTCCTTCCTCTGGTGAACTAAATCCTTACTGTTACCAGACGAGCCTCGTCTCCTGCCTCTGGTGAACTGAATCCTTACTGTTATCAGACGAGCCTCGTCTTCTGCCTAAGGTGAACTAAATCCTTACTGTTACCAGACGAGCATCGTCTCCTGCCTCTGGCAAACTAAATCCTTACTGTTACCAGACGAGCCTCGTCTCCTGCCCCTGGTGAACTAATCCTTACTGTTACCAGACGAGCCTCGTCTCCTTCCTGAGGTGAACTAAATCCTTACTGTTATCAGCCTTGTCTCCTTCCTGAGGTGAACTAAATCCTTACTGTTATCAGCCTCGTCTCCTTCCTCTGGTGAACTAAATCCTTACTGTTATCAGCCTCGTCTCCTTCCTGAGGTGAACTAAATCCTTACTGTTATCAGCCTCGTCTCCTTCCTAAGGTGAACTAAATCCTTACTGTTACCAGACGAGCATCGTCTCCTGCCTCTGGCAAACTAAATCCTTACTGTTACCAGACAAGCCTCTTCTCCTGCCTCTGGTGAACTAAATCCTTACTGTTACCAGACGAGCCTCGTCTCCTTCCTCTGGTGAACTGAATCCTTTCTGTTATCAGACGAGCCTCGTCTCCTGCCTCTGGTGAACTAAATCCTTACTGTTATCAGACGAGCCTCGTCTCCTTCCTAAGGTGAACTAAATCCTTACTGTTACCAGACGAGCCTCGTCTCCTTCCTGAGGTGAACTAAATCCTTACTGTTACCAGACGAGCCTCGTCTCCTTCCTGAGGTGAACTAAATCCTTACTGTTACCAGACGAGCCTCGTCTCCTTCCTGAGGTGAACTAAATCCTTACTGTTACCAGACAAGCCTCGTCTCCTTCCTGAGGTGAACTAAATCCTTACTGTTACCAGACGAGCCTCGTCTCCTTCCTGAGGTGAACTAAATCCTTACTGTTATCAGCCTCGTCTCCTTCCTCTGGTGTACTAAATCCTTACTGTTATCAGCCTTGTCTCCTTCCTAAGGTGAACTAAATCCTTACTGTTACCAGACGAGCCTCGTCTCCTGCCTAAGGTGAACTAAATCCTTACTGTTATCAGACGAGCCTCGTCTTCTGCCTAAGGTGAACTAAATCCTTACTGTTACCAGACGAGCCTCGTCTCCTTCCTAAGGTGAACTAAATCCTTACTGTTACCAGACGAGCCTCGTCTCCTGCCTCTGGTGAACTAATCCTTACTGTTACCAGACTAGCCTCATCTCCTTCCTCTGGTGAACTAAATCCTTACTGTTACCAGACGAGCCTCGTCTCCTGCCTCTGGTGAACTAATCCTTACTGTGACGAGAATAGCGTCATCTCCTTCCTCTGGTGAACTAAATCCTTTCTGTTATCAGACGAGCCTCGTCTCCTGCCTCTGGTGAACTAAATCCTTACTGTTATCAGACGAGCCTCGTCTCCTGCCTAAGGTGAACTAAATCCTTACTGTTACCAGACGAGCCTCAGTCTCCTGCCAGTGAACTAAGCCTACGTCTCCTGCTGCCTAAGGTGAACTAAATCCTTACTGTTACCAGACGAGCATCGTCTCCTGCCTCTGGCAAACACTGTTACCAGAACTGAAAATCCTTACTGTTACCAGACGAGCCTCGTCTCCTTCCTGATGTGAACTAAATCCTTACTGTTCAGCCCTGTCTCCTTCCTGAGGTGACGTTATCAGCCTCGTCTCCTTCCTGAGGTGAACTAAATCCTTACTGTTACCAGCCTCATCTCCTTCCTGAGGTGAACTAAATCCTTACTTCAGCCTCGTCTCCTTCCTAAGGTGAACTAAATCCTTACTGTTACCAGACGAGCCTGACTCTTCCTGAGGTGAACTAAATCCTTACTGTTACCAGAGGTGAACTAAATCTCTTGAATCCTTTCTGTTATCAGCCTCTGGTGAACTAACTCTTACTGTTATCAGACGAGCCCTTCCTTCCTAAGGTGAACTAAATCTCATTACCAGACGAGCTCGTCTCCTGCCCCTGGTGAACTAATCCTTACTGTTACCAGACGAGCCTTCCTGATGTGAACTAAAATCCTTTACTATCAGCCTGTCTCCTTCCTGAGGTGAACTAAATCCTTACTGTTATCAGCCTCGTCTCCTTCCTCTGGTGAACTAAATCCTACTGTTATCAGCCTCGTCTCCTTCCTGAGGTGAACTAAATCCTTACTGTTATCAGCCTCGCCTCCTTCCTAAGGTGAACTAAATCCTTACTGTTACCAGACGAGCCTCGTCTCCTTCCTGGAGGTGAACTAAATCCTTACTGTTACCAGACAAGCCTCGTCTCCTGCCTCTGGTGAACTAAATCCTTACTGTTACCAGACGAGCCTCGTCTCCTTCCTCTGGTGAACTGAATCCTTTCTGTTATCAGACGAGCCTCGTCTCCTGCCTCTCAGAACTAAATCCTTACTGTTATCAGACGAGCCTGTCTCCTTCCTAAGGTGAACTAAATCCTTACTGTTACCAGACGAGCCTCGTCTCCTTCCTGAGGTGAACTAAATCCTTACTGTTACCAGACGAGCCTCGTCTCCCTTCCTGAGGTGAACTAAATCCTTACTGTTACCAGACGAGCCTCGTCTCCTTCCTGAGGTGAACTAAATCCTTACTGTTACCAGACGACTCCAGCCTGCCTCCTTCCTGAGGTGAACTAAATCCTTACTGTTACCAGACGAGCCCTTGCCTCCTTCCTGAGGTGAACTAAATCCTTACTGTTACCAGACGAGCCTCGTCTCCCTGCCTCTGGTGAACTAATCCTACTGTTACCAGACTAGCCTCATCTCCCTTCCTCTGGTGAACTAAATCTTTACTGTTACCAGACGAGCCTCGTCTCCTGCCTCTGGTGAACTGAATCCTTACTGTTATCAGATGCGCCTCGCCTCCTGCCTCTGGTGAACTAAATTCTTACAGTTACCAGACGAGCCTCGCCTCCTGCCTCTGGTGAACTAAATCCTACTGTTATCAGACGAGCCTCTTCCTTCCTAAGGTGAACTAAATCCTTTACTGTTACCAGACGAGCTGCTTCCTTCCTGAGGTGAACTAAATCCTTACTCGTTACCAGACAGATGCTTCGGCCTTCCTGAGGTGAACTTCAAATTTACTGTTACCAGACGAGCTCTTGTCTCCCTTCCTGAGGTGAACTAAACCATTGTTACCAGACGAGCCCCGTCTCCTGCCTCTGGTGAACTGATCCTTACTGTGACGAGAATAGCCATCTCCTTCCTCTGGTGAACTAAATCCTTCTGTTATCAGATCCAGCCCCACCTCCCGCGTCCGGTGAACTAAACCTACTGTTATCAGACGAGCCCCTGCCTCCTGCCCATAGAACTAAACCATTACTGCTTACTAGACGAGCCTCGGCTCTTCTGCCTAAGGTGAACTAAATCTACTGTTATCAGATTAGCCTGCCTTCTGCCTAAGGAACTAAATCCTTACTGTTACCAGGGTAGGACGCAGCCTCCCGCCTCCTGCCTCTGGTGAACTAATCCTTACTGTCACCAGACGAGCCTCCGTCTCCCTTCCTGAGGTGAACTAAACTCACTGTTATCAGCCTCGTCTCCTTCCTGAGGTGAACTAAATCCTTACTGTTATCAGCCTCGTCTCCCTTCTCTGGTGAACTAAACTACTGTTATCAGCCTCGTCTCCTTCCTGAGGTGAACGAACCTTACTGTTATCAGCCTTGTCTCCTTCCTAAGGTGAACTAAATCCTTACTGTTACCAGACGAGCCTCGTCTCCTGCCTCTGGTGAACTAAATCCTCACTGTTACCAGACGAGCCTCGTCTCCTTCCTCTGGTGAACTGAATCCGTTCTGTTATCAGACGAGCCTCGTCTCCTGCCTCTGGTGAACTAAATCCTTACTGTTATCAGACGAGCCTCGTCTCCTTCCTAAGGTGAACTAAATC
>NW_027037478.1:0-19834 GCF_034236695.1 Oncorhynchus nerka
GGTGGTGATTGACTCGCTGTCCTGGCGTCGTGAGGGAGTTTGTTCCACCATTGGGGGCCAGAGCAGCGAACAGTTTTGACTGGGCTGAGCGGGAACTGTACTTCCTCAGTGGTAGGGAGGCGAGCAGGCCAGAGGTGGATGAACGCAGTGCCCTTTGTTTGGGTGTAGGGCCTGATCAGAGCCTGGAGGTACTGAGGTGCCGTTCCCCTCACAGCTCCGTAGGCAAGCACCATGGTCTTGTAGCGGATGCGAGCTTCAACTGGAAGCCAGTGGAGAGAGCGGAGGAGCGGGGTGACGGAGAGAACTTGGGAAGGTTGAACACCAGACGGGCATATGCTTCTGGATGAGTTGTAGGGCTTAATGGCACAGGCAGGGAGCCCAGCCAACAGCGAGTTGCAGTAATCCAGACGGGAGATGACAAGTGCCTGGATTAGGACCTGCGCCGCTTCCTGTGTGAGGCAGGGTCGCATTTATGGATGTTGTAGAGCATGAACCTACAGGAACGGGCCACCGCCTTGATGTTATTTGAGAACGACAGGGTGTTGTCCAGGATCACGCCAAGGTTCTTAGCGCTCTGGGACGAGGACACAATGGAGTTGTCAACCGTGATGGCGAGATCATGGAACGGGCAGTCCTTCCCCGGGAGGAAGAGCAGCCCGTCTTGCCGAGGTTCAGCTTGAGGTGATGATCCGTCATCCACACTGATATGTCTGCCAGACATGCAGAGATGCGATTCGCCACCTGGTCGTCAGAAGGGGGAAAGGAGAAGATTAATTGTGTGTCGTCTGCATAGCAATGATAGGAGAGACCATGTGAGGTTATGACAGAGCCAAGTGACTTGGTGTATAGCGAGAATAGGAGAGGGCCTAGAACAGAGCCCTGGGGGACACCAGTGGTGAGAGCACGTGGTGAGGAGACGATTCTCGCCACGCCACCTGGTAGGAGCGACCTGTCAGGTAGGACGCAACTAAGCGTGGGCCGCGCCGGAGATGCCCAACTCGGAGAGGGTGGAGAGGAGGATCTGATGGTTCACAGTATCGAAGGCAGCCGATAGGTCTAGAAGGATGAGAGCAGAGGAGAGAGAGTTAGCTTTAGCAGTGCGGAGCGCTCCGTGATACAGAGAAGAGCAGTCCAGTTGAATGACTAGTCTTGAAACCTGACTGATTTGGATCAAGAAGGTCATTCTGAGAGAGATAGCGGGAGAGCTGGCCAAGGACGCACGTTCAAGAGTTTTGGAGAGAAAAGAAAGAAGGGATACTGGTCTGTAGTTGTTGACATCGGAGGGATCGAGTGTAGGTTTTTTCAGAAGGGGGTGCAACTCGCTCTCTTGAAGACGGAGGGACGTAGCCAGCGGTCAGGGATGAGTTGATGAGCGAGGTGAGGTAAGGGAGAAGGTCACCGGAGATGGTCTGGAGAAGAGAGGAGGGGATAGGGTCAAGCGGGCAGGTTGTTGGGCGGCCGGCTCGTCACAAGACGCGAGATGTCATCTGGAGAGAGAGGGGAGAAAGAGGTCAGAGCACAGGGTAGGGGCAGTGTGAGCAGAACTAGCGGTGTCGTTTGACTTAGCAAACGAGGATCGGATGTCGTCGACCTTCTTTTCAAAATGGTTGACGAAGTCATCTGCAGAGAGGGAGGAGGGGGGGGGGAGGAGGATTCAAGAGGGAGGAGAAGGTGGCAAAGAGCTTCCTAGGTTAGAGGCAGATGCTTGGAATTTAGAGTGGTAGAAAGTGGCTTTAGCAGCAGAGACAGAGGAGGAAAATGTAGAGAGGAGGAGTGAAAGGATGCCAGGTCCGCAGGGAGGCGAGTTTTCCTCCATTTCCGCCGGCTGCCCGGAGCCCTGTTCTGTGAGCTCGCAATGAGTCGTCGAGCCACGGAGCGGGAGGGGAGGACCGAGCCGGCCTGGAGGATAGGGGACATAGAGAGTCAAAGGATGCAGAAAGGGAGGAGAGGAGGGTTGAGGAGGCAGAATCAGGAGATAGGTTGGAGAAGGTTTGAGCAGAGGGAAGAGATGATAGGATGGAAGAGGAGAGAGTAGCGGGGAGAGAGAGCGAAGGTTGGGACGGCGCGATACCATCCGAGTAGGGGCAGTGTGGGAAGTGTTGGATGAGAGCGAGAGGGAAAAGGATACAAGGTAGTGGTCGGAGACTTGGAGGGGAGTTGCAATGAGGTTAGTGGAGAACAGCATCTAGTAAAGATGAGGTCGAGCGTATTGCCTGCCTTGTGAGTAGGGGGAAGGTGAGAGGGTGAGGTCAAAAGAGGAGAGGAGTGGAAAGAAGGAGGCAGAGAGGAATGAGTCAAAGGTAGACGTGGGGGAGGTTAAAGTCGCCCAGAACTGTGAGAGGTGAGCCGTCCTCAGGAAAGGAGCTTATCAAGGCATCAAGCTCATTGATGAACCTCCGAGGGAACCTGGAGGGCGATAAATGATAAGGATGTTAAGCTTGAAAGGGCTGGTAACTGTGACAGCATGGAATTCAAAGGAGGCGATAGACAGATGGGTAAGGGGAGAAAGAGAGAATGACCACTTGGGAGAGATGAGGATCCCGGTGCCACCACCCCGCTGACCAGAAGCTCGGGGTGTGCGAGAGCACGTGGGCGGACGAAGAGAGAGCAGTAGGAGTAGCGGTGTTGTCTGTGGTGATCCATGTTTCCGTCAGAGCCAAGAAGTCGAGGGACTGGAGGGAGACATAGGCTGAGATGAACTCTGCCTTGTTGGCCGCAGATCGGCAGTTCCAGAGGCTACCGGAGACCTGGAACTCCACGTGGGTCGTGCGCTGGGACCACCAGATTAGGTGGCTGCGGCCATGCGGTGTGGAGCGTTTGTATGGTCTGTGCAGAGAGGAGAGAACAGGGATAGACAGACACATAGTTGACAGGCTAGAGAAGAGGCTACGCTAATGCAGAGGAGATTGAATGACAAGTGGACTACACGCCTCGAATGTTCAGAAAGTTAAGCTTACGTAGCAAGAATCTAATTGACTAAAATGATTAAAATGATAGAGTACTGCTGGGGTAGGCTAGCTGCGTTGTTGACACTACCCTAATCAAGTCGCACCGTTGAGTGTGAAGTTTCTACAATGCTGCTTATCGGGAGCTAGCTGGCTAGCTAGCAGTGTTGGTTACGCACGCTGCGTAGGAGAACGACAATAGCTGGCTAGCTAACCCAGAAAATCGCTCTAGACTACACAATTATCTTTGAAACAAAGACGGCTATGTAGCTAGCTATGTAGCTAGCTACGATCAAACAAATCACACCGTTGGGACTGTAATGAAATGAAGTGAAAAAGTGATACTACCTGTGGAGCGACGCGAATGCACCGAATGCGAAAGTTCTATTCAGTAGACGTTGGCTGGCTATTGGCTAGCTAGGAGTGTCTCCTACGTTAAGGACGACAAAATAGCTGGCTAGCTAACCTCGGTGAATTAAGATAATCACTCTAAGACTACACACTCTAAACTACACAATTATCTTGGATACGAAGACAGCAAAGACAACTATGTAGCTATCTAATACTACACTAATCAAGTCGTTCGGTTGAGTGTGATAGTTACTACAGTGCTACGGTAGCCGGTGAACGTATGCTAGCTGCTAGGCAGATAGGAGGGTAACGAAATACATAATAACGCAATTATCACTCTAAGACTCCACACTCTAAGCTACACAATTATCTTGGATACGAAGACAGCAAAGATAACTATGTAGCTAGCTATGTAGCTAGCTAACACTACACTAATCAAGACGCTCAGTTGAGTGTGATAGTACTACAGTGCTACGGTAGACGGTGAACGTGTTGGACAGATAGGGAGACGACGAAATACGATAATTACGCAATTATCTTTGATACAACGACGACTATGTAGCTAGCTAAGAGGAAATTGCTAAGATTAGACAAATCAGACCGTTGTACTATAATGAAATGTGAAAATGAAAAAGTTATACAACCTGCAGACCGAACTAAGCTATAACTAGGACCCAGAGTGTTTCAATAATAAGTTATAACTAGGGGGCCCAGATTGTTTTCTGGTCAATAATTAGATATAACTAGACCCAGAGTGTTTCAATAATTAAGCTATATCTAGGCGCACAGTGTGTTTCCTGGGTCTACTTATTGTTATGCAATTCAGGGCCCAGATTGTTTTCGGGTCAATAATTAGATATAACTAGGACCCAGAGTATTTCAATAATAAGCTATGCACCAGGCCCAGTGTGTTTCCTGGTCTAAGATAAGTTATAACTAGGGCCCAGATTGTTTTCTGTCAATAATTAGATATAACTAGGACCCAGAGTGTTTCAATAAGCTTTATGTTAGGCCCAGTGTGTTTCCCATGGTCAAGATAAGCATAACTAGGGCCCAGATTGTTTTCTGGTCAATAATTAGATATAACTAGGACCCAGAGTGTTTCAATAATTAGATATAACTAGGACCCAGTGTGTTTCCTGGTCTAAGATAAGCTTATAACTAGGGCCCAGATTGTTTTCTGGTCAATACCAGACATAACTAGGACCCAGAGTGTTTCAATAATAAGCTATAACTAGGACTCAGAGTGTGTTTCAATAATAAGCTATAACTAGGGCCCAGATTGTTTTCTGTCAATAATTAGATATAACTAGGACCCAGACTGTTTCAATAATTAGATATAACTAGACCCAGTGTGTTTCCTGGTCTAAGATAAGCTATAACTAGGCTCAGATTGTTTTCACACAATTAGATATAACTAGGACTAGAGTGCTTCAATAATAAGCTATAACTAGGCCCAGTGTGCTCTGGTCTGGGATAAGATATAACTAGGGCCCAGATTGTTTTCTGTCAATAATTAGATATAACTAGGGACCCAGAGTGTTCTGTAATAATAAGTTACGACCAGGGCCCAGTGTGTTTCCTGGTCTAAGATAAGCCATGCAACTAGGCCCAGATTGTTTTCTCTGGTCAATAATTAGATATAACTAGGACCCAGAGTGTTTCAATAATAAGCTATAACTAGGACCCAGAGTGTTTCAATAATAAGCTATAACTAGGGCCCAGATTGTTTTCTGGTCAATAATTAGATATAACTAGGACCCAGAGTATTTCAATAATAAGCTATAACTAGGGCCCAGTGTGTTTCCTGGTCTAAGATAAGCTATAACTAGGGCCCAGATTGTTTTCTGGTCAATAATTAGATATAACTAGGACCAAGAGTGTTTCAATAATAAGCTATAACTAGGGCCCAGTGTGTTTCCTGGTCTAAGATAAGCTATAACTAGGGCCCAGATTGTTTTCTGGTCAATAATTAGATATAACTAGGACCCAGAGTGTTTCAATAATAAGCTATAACTAGGCCCAGTGTGTTTCCTGGTCTAAGATAAGCTATAACTAGGGCCCAGATTGTTTTCTGATCAACAATTAGATATAACTAGGACCCAGAGTGTTTCAATAATAAGCTATAACTAGGACCCAGAGTGTTTCAATAATAAGCTATAACTAGGAACCAGAGTGTTTCAATAATAAGCTATAACTAGGACCCAGAGTGTTTCAATAATAAGCTATAACTAGGGCCCATATTGTTTTCTGGTCAATAATTAGATATAACTAGGACCCAGAGTGTTTCAATAATTAGATATAACTAGGACCAAGTGTGTTTCCTGGTCTAAGATAAGCTATAACCAGGGCCCAGATTGTTTTCTGGTCAATAATTAGATATAACTAGGACCCAGAGTGTTTCAATAATAAGCTATAACTAGGGCACAGTGTGTTTCCTGGTCTAAGATAAGCTATAACTAGGGCAAAGATTGTTTTCTGGTCAATAATTAGATATAACTAGGACCCAGAGTGTTTCAATAATAAGCTATAACTAGGGCCCAGTGTGTTTCCTGGTCTAAGATAAGCTATAACTAGGGCCCAGATTGTTTTCTGGTCAATAATTAGATATAACTAGGACCCAGAGTGTTTCATTTACATTACATTTACATTTAAGTCATTTAGCAGACGCTCTTATCCAGAGCGACTTACAAATTGGTGCTTTCACCTTATGACATCCAGTGGAACAGCCACTTTACAATAGTGCATCTAGGTCTTTTAAGGGGGGGAGAAGAATTACTTTATCCTATCCTAGGTATTCCTTAAAGAGGTGGGGTTTCAGGTGTCTCCGGAAGGTGGTGATTGACTCCGCTGTCCTGGCGTCGTGAGGGAGTTTGTTCCACCATTGGGGGGCCAGAGCAGCGAACAGTTTTGACTGGGCTGAGCGGGAACTGTACTTCCTCAGTGGTAGGGAGGCGAGCAGGCCAGAGGTGGATGAACGCAGTGCCCTTGTTTGGGTGTAGGGCCTGATCAGAGCCTGGAGGTAGTGAGGTGCCGTTCCCTCACAGCTCCGTAGGCAAGCACCATGGTCTTGTAGCGGATGCGAGCTTCAACTGGAAGCCAGTGGAGAGAGCGGAGGAGCGGGGTGACGTGAGAGAACTTGGGAAGGTTGAACACCAGACGGGCTGCGGCGTTCTGATGAGTTGTAGGGGTTTAATGGCACAGGCAGGGAGCCCAGCCAACAGCGAGTTGCAGTAATCCAGACGGGAGATGACAAGTGCCTGGATTAGGACCTGCGCCGCTTCCTGTGTGAGGCAGGGTCGTACTCTGCGGATGTTGTAGAGCATGAACCTACAGGAACGGGCCACCGCCTTGATGTTAGTTGAGAACGACAGGGTGTTGTCCAGGATCACGCCAAGGTTCTTAGCGCTCTGGGAGGAGGACACAATGGAGTTGTCAACCGTGATGGCGAGATCATGGAACGGGCAGTCCTTCCCCGGGAGGAAGAGCAGCTCCGTCTTGCCGAGGTTCAGCTTGAGGTGATGATCCGTCATCCACACTGATATGTCTGCCAGACATGCAGAGATGCGATTCGCCACCTGGTCATCAGAAGGGGGAAAGGAGAAGATTAATTGTGTGTCGTCTGCATAGCAATGATAGGAGAGACCATGTGAGGTTATGACAGAGCCAAGTGACTTGGTGTATAGCGAGAATAGGAGAGGGCCTAGAACAGAGCCCTGGGGGACACCAGTGGTGAGAGCACGTGGTGAGGAGACGGATTCTCGCCACGCCACCTGGTAGGAGCGACCTGTCAGGTAGGACGCAATCCAAGCGTGGGCCGCGCCGGAGATGCCCAACTCGGAGAGGGTGGAGAGGAGGATCTGATGGTTCACAGTATCGAAGGCAGCCGATAGGTCTAGGAAGGATGAGAGCAGAGGAGAGAGAGTTAGCTTTAGCAGTGCGGAGCGCCTCCGTGATACAGAGAAGAGCAGTCTCAGTTGAATGACTAGTCTTGAAACCTGACTGATTTGGATCAAGAAGGTCATTCTGAGAGAGATAGCGGGAGAGCTGGCCAAGGACGGCACGTTCAAGAGTTTTGGAGAGAAAAGAAAGAAGGGATACTGGTCTGTAGTTGTTGACATCGGAGGGATCGAGTGAAGAGAGGAGGGATAGGGTCAAGCGGGCAGGTTGTTGGGCGGCCGGCCGTCACAAGACGCGAGATTTCATCTGGAGAGAGAGGGGAGAAAGAGGTCAGAGCACAGGGTAGGGCAGTGTGAGCAGAACCAGCGGTGTCGTTTGACTTAGCAAACGAGGATCGGATGTCGTCGACCTTCTTTTCAAAATGGTTGACGAAGTCATCTGCAGAGAGGGAGGAGGGGGGGGGGAGGAGGATTCAAGAGGGAGGAGAAGGTGGCAAAGAGCTTCCTAGGGTTAGAGGCAGATGCTTGGAATTTAGAGTGGTAGAAAGTGGCTTTAGCAGCAGAGACAGAAGAGGAAAATGTAGAGAGGAGGGAGTGAAAGGATGCCAGGTCCGCAGGGAGGCGAGTTTTCCTCCATTTCCGCTCGGCTGCCCGGAGCCCTGTTCTGTGAGCTCGCAATGAGTCGTCGAGCCACGGAGCGGGAGGGAGGACCGAGCCGGCCTGGAGGATAGGGGACATAGAGAGTCAAAGGATGCAGAAAGGGAGGAGAGGAGGGTTGAGGAGGCAGAATCAGGAGATAGGTTGGAGAAGGTTTGAGCAGAGGGAAGAGATGATAGGATGGAAGAGGAGAGAGTAGCGGGGGAGAGAGAGCGAAGGTTGGGACGGCGCGATACCATCCGAGTAGGGGCAGTGTGGGAAGTGTTGGATGAGAGCGAGAGGGAAAAGGATACAAGGTAGTGGTCGGAGACTTGGAGGGGAGTTGCAATGAGGTTAGTGGAAGAACAGCATCTAGTAAAGATGAGGTCGAGCGTATTGCCTGCCTTGTGAGTAGGGGGGAAGGTGAGAGGGTGAGGTCAAAAGAGGAGAGGAGTGGAAAGAAGGAGGCAGAGAGGAATGAGTCAAAGGTAGACGTGGGGAGGTTAAAGTCGCCCAGAACTGTGAGAGGTGAGCCGTCCTCAGGAAAGGAGCTTATCAAGGCATCAAGCTCATTGATGAACTCTCCGAGGGAACCTGGAGGGCGATAAATGATAAGGATGTTAAGCTTGAAAGGGCTGGTAACTGTGACAGCATGGAATTCAAAGGAGGCGATAGACAGATGGGTAAGGGGAGAAAGAGAGAATGACCACTTGGGAGAGATGAGGATCCCGTGCCACCACCCCGCTGACCAGAAGCTCGGGGTGTGCGAGAA
Source organism: Oncorhynchus nerka (assembly GCF_034236695.1). Lineage (NCBI taxonomy): Eukaryota > Metazoa > Chordata > Actinopteri > Salmoniformes > Salmonidae > Oncorhynchus > Oncorhynchus nerka. The sequence goes on from NW_027037478.1 coordinate 8,604, forward strand.
CACGTGGGCGGACGAAGAGAGAGCAGTAGGAGTAGCAGTGTTATCTGTGGTGATCCATGTTTCCGTCAGTGCCAAGAAGTCGAGGGACTGGAGGGAGGCATAGGCTGAGATGAACTCTGCCTTGTTGGCCGCAGATCGGCAGTTCCAGAGGCTACCGGAGACCTGGAACTCCACGTGGGGTCGCGCTGGGACCACCAGATTAGGTGGCTGCGGCCACGCGGTGTGGAGCGTTTGTATGGTCTGTGCAGAGAGGAGAGAACAGGATAGACAGACACATAGTTGACAGGCTAGAGAAGAGGCTACGCTAATGCAGAGGAGATTGGAATGACAAGTGGACTACACGTCTCGAATGTTCAGAAAGTTGCTTACGTAGCAAGAATCTAATTGACTAAAATGATTAAAATGATACAGTACTGCTGAAGTAGGCTAGCTGGCGTTGTTGACACTAGCTGGCCTAATCAAGTCGTTCCGTTGAGTGTGATAGTTTCTACAATGCTGCTTATCGGGAGCTAGCTGGCTAGCTAGCAGTGTTAGTTACGTTACGTTGCGTTAAAGAACGACAATAGCTGGCTAGCTAACCTAGAAAATCGCTCTAGACTACACAATTATCTTTGAAACAAAGACGGCTATGTAGCTAGCTATGTAGCTAGCTACGATCAAACAAATCAAACCGTTGGACTGTAATGAAATGAAATGAAAATGTGATACTACCTGTGGAGCGATGAATGCGACCGGTTGTTGAGTGAGGAAGTTCTATTCAGCAGACGTTGGCTGGCTGTTGGCTAGCTAGCAGTGTCTCCTACGTTAAGGACGACAAAATAGCTGGCTAGCTAACCTCGGTAAATTAAGATAATCACTCTAAGACTACACACTCTAAACTACACAATTATCTTGATACGAAGACAGCAAAGACAACTATGTAGCTATCTAATACTACACTAATCAAGTCGTTCGGTTGAGTGTGATAGTTACTACAGTGCTACGGTAGCCGGTGGGCGATTATGCTAGCTGCTAGCTGCTAGGCAGATAGGAGGGCGACGAAATACAATGATTACGCAATTATCACTCTTGACTCCACACTCTAAGCTACACAGGTATCTTGGATACGATTAGACAAAGACAACCGTTGTGCTATAGCTAACATACACTAATCAAGCGTTCAGTTGAGTGTGATAGTTACTACACGGTGCGGTGAGCGTGATGCGGCTGGACTGCTAGGCAGATAGGTGAGGCACTTTGCTACACAATTATCTTGGATACGAAGACAGCAAAGACAACTATGTAGGAAGCTATTCAATTCCGTAATCAAGTCGTTCAGTTGAGTGTGATAGTTACTAGCGCCTTTCAAAACATAATACTTCCAGGTCAACTGTAATATGAATACTATTAGCATATCATAATACCAGTCCCTTTACAGGGGTCTCCATGCTGGATAATTGTGTAGCTTAGAGTGTGGAGTCTTAGAGTGATAATTGCGTTATTGTATTTCGTCGCCCTCTATCTGCCTAGCAGCTAGCATATGCATTCACCGGCTACCGTAGCACTGGCACTGTAGTAAACTACTCACTCGAAAACTGTTAAAATGGCGATTAGTGTAGTATTAGATAGCTACATAGTTGTCTTTGCTGTCTCGTATCAAGATACTGTGTAGTTTAGAGTGTGTAGTCTTAGAGTGATTATCTTAATTCACCGAGGTTAGCTAGCCAGCTATTTTGTCGTCCATAACGTAGGAGACACTCTGCTAGCCAACAGCCAGCCAACGCCTACTGAATAGAACTTTCATTCCGGTCGCATTCGCGCCGCTCCACAGGTAGTATCACTTTTCACTTCATTTCATTACAGTCCCAACGGTGTGATTTGTTTGATCGTAGCTAGCTACATAGCTAGCTACATAGCCGTCTTTGTTTCAAAGATAATTGTGTAGTCTAGAGCGATTTTCAGGTTAGCTAGCCAGCTATTGTCGTTTCTCCCTACGCAACGTAACGTAACCAACACTGCTAGCCAGCCAGCTAGCTCCCGATAAGCAGCATTGTAGAAACTTCACACTCAACGGTACGACTTGATTAGGTAGTGTCAACAACGCAGCTAGCCTACCCCAGCAGTACTCTATCATTTTAATCATTTTAGTCAATTAGATTCTTGCTACGTAAGCTTAACTTTCTGAACATTCGAGACGTGTAGTCCACTTGTCATTCCAATCTCCTCTGCATTAGCGTAGCCTCTTCTCTAGCCTGTCAACTATGTGTCTGTCTATCCCTGTTCTCTCCTCTCTGCACAGACCATACAAACGCTCCACACCGCATGGCCGCAGCCACCCTAATCTGGTGGTCCCAGCGCGCACGACTCCACGTGGAGTTCCAGGTCTCCGGTAGCCTCTGAACTGCCGATCTGCGGCCAACAAGGCAGAGTTCATCTCAGCCTATGTCTCCCTCCAGTCCTCGACTTCTTGGCTCTGACGGAAACATGGATCACCACAGACAACACCGCTTACTCCTACTGCTCTCTCTTCGCCCGCCCACGTGCTCCTCGCACACCCCGAGAGCTTCTGGTCAGCGGGGTGGTGGCACCGGGATCCTCATCTCTCCCAAGTGGTCATTCTCTCTTTTCCCTTACCCATCTGTCTATCGCCTCCTTTGAATTCCATGCTGTCACAGTTACCAGCCCTTTCAAGCTTAACATCCTTATCATTTATCGCCCTCCAGGTTCCCTCGAGAGTTCATCAATGAGCTTGATGCCTTGATAAGCTCCTTTCCTGAGGACGGCTCACTTCTCACAGTTCTGGGCGACTTTAACCTCCCCACGCCTACCTTTGACTCATTCCTCTGCCTCCTTCTTTCCACTCCTCTCCTCTTTGACCTCACCCTCTCACCTTCCCCCTACTCACAAGGCAGGCAATACGCCGACCTCATCTTTACTAGATGCTGTTCCTCCACTAACCTCATTGCAACTCCTCCAAGTCTCCGACACTACCTTGTATCCTTTTCCCTCTCGCCTCATCCAACACTTCCCACACTGCCCCTACTCGGATGGTATCGCGCCGTCCCAACCTTCGCCTTCTCCTCCCCATACTCTCTCCTCTTTCCATCCTATCATCTCTTCCCTCTGCTCAAACCTTCTCCAACCTATCTCCTGATTCTGCCTCCCTCAACCCTCCTCTCCTCCCTTTCTGCATCCTTTGACTCTATGTCCCCTATCCTCCAGGCCGGCTCGGTCCTCCTCCCGCCTCCGTGGCTCGATTTGCACTCATTGCGAGCTCACAGAACAGGCTCCGGCAGCCGAGCGGAAATGAGGAAAACTCGCTCCCTGCAGACCTGGCATCCTTTCACCCCTCCTCTCTACATTTTCCTCCTCTGTCTCTGCTGCTAAAGCCACTTTCTACCACTCTAAATTCCAAGCATCTGCCTCTAACCCTAGGAAGCTCTTGCCACCTTCTCTCCCTCTTGAATCCTCCTCCCCCCTCCCCCTCCTCCCTCTCTGCAGATGACTTCGTCAACCATTTTGAAAAGAAGGTCGACGACATCCGATCCTCGTTGCTAAGTCAAACGACACCGCCTGGTTCTGCTCACACTGCCCCTACCCTGTGCTCTGACCTCTTTCTCCCTCTCTCCAGATGACATCTCACGCCTGTGACGGCCGGCCGCCCAACAACCTGCCCGCTTGACCCTATCCTCCTCTCTTCTCCAGACCATCTCCGGTGACCTTCTCCTTACCTCACCTCGCTCATCAACTCATCCCTGACCGCTGCCACGTCCCTCCCGTCTTCAAGAGAGCGAGAGTTGCACCCCTTCTGAAAAAACCTACACTCGATCCCTCCGATGTCAACAACTACAGACCAGTATCCCTTCTTTCTTTTCTCTCCAAAACTCTTGAACGTGCCGTCCTTGGCCAGCTCTCCCGCTATCTCTCTCAGAATGACCTTCTTGATCCAAATCAGTCAGGTTTCAAGACTAGTCATTCAACTGAGACTGCTCTTCTCTGTATCACGGAGGCGCTCCGCACTGCTAAAGCTAACTCTCTCCTCTGCTCTCATCCTTCTAGACCTATCGGCTGCCTTCGATATCAGGAACCAACAGATCTCCTCTCCACCCTCTCCGAGTTGGGCATCTCCGGCGCGGCCCACGCTGGGATTGCGTCCTACCTGACAGGTCGCTCCCAGCCAGGTGGCGTGGCGAGAATCCGTCTCCCTACCACGTGCTCTCACCACTGGTGTCCCCAGGCTCTGTTCTAGGCCCTCTCCTATTCTCGCTATACACCAAGTCACTTGGCTCTGTCATAACCTCACATGGTCTCCTCCTATCATTGCTATGCAGACGACACACAATTAATCTTCTCCTTTCCCCCTTCTGACGACCAGGTGGCGAATCGCATCTCTGCATGTCTGGCAGACATATCAGTGTGGATGACGGATCATCACCTCAAGCTGAACCTCGGCAAGACGGAGCTGCTCTTCCTCCCGGGAAGGACTGCCCGCTCCATGATCTCGCCATCACGGTTGACAACTCCATTGTGTCCTCGTCCCAGAGCGCTAAGAACCTTGGCGTGATCCTGGACAACACCCTGTCGTTCTCAAATAACATCAAGGCGGTGGCCCGTTCCTGTAGGTTCATGCTCTACAACATCCGCAGAGTACGACCCTGCCTCACACAGGAAGCGGCGCAGGTCCTAATCCAGGCACTTGTCATCTCCCGTCTGGATTACTGCAACTCGCTGTTGGCTGGGCTCCCTGCCTGTGCCATTAAACCCCTACAACTCATCCAGAACGCCGCAGCCCGTCTGGTGTTCAACCTTCCCAAGTTCTCTCACGTCACCCCGCTCCTCCGCTCTCTCCACTGGCTTCCAGTTGAAGCTCGCATCCGCTACAAGACCATGGTGCTTGCCTCACGGAGCTGTGAGGGGAACGCACCTCACTACCTCCAGGTTGCCTCTGATCAGCCCTACACCCAAACAAGGGCACTGCGCTCATCCACCTTCTGGCCTGCTCGCCTCCCTACCACTGGGAGGAAGTACAGTCCCCGCTCAGCCCAGTCAAAACTGTTCGCGGCTCTGGCCTCAATGGTGGTAAACAAACTCCCCACGACGCCCAGGACAGCGAGTCAATCACCACCGGAGACACCTGAAACCCCACTCCTTTAAGGAATACGAGGATAGGATAAAGTAATCCTTCCTCCCCCTTAAAAAGACCTAGATGCACTATTGTAAAGTGGCTGTTCCACTGATGTCATAAGGTGAAAAGCACTATTTGTAAGTCGTTCTGATAAGAGCGTCTGCTAAATGACTTAAAATGTAAATGTAATGTAAATGAAACACTCTGGGTCCTAGTTATATCTAATTATTGACCAGAAAACAATCTGGGCCCTAGTTATAGCTTATCTTAGACCAGGAAACACACTGGGCCCTAGTTATAGCTTATTATTGAAACACTCTGGGTCCTAGTTATATCTAATTATTGACCAGAAAACAATCTTTGCCCTAGTTATAGCTTATCTTAGACCAGGAAACACACTGTGCCCTAGTTATAGCTTATTATTGAAACACTCTGGGTCCTAGTTATATCTAATTATTGACCAGAAAACAATCTGGGCCCTGGTTATAGCTTATCTTAGACCAGGAAACACACTTGGTCCTAGTTATATCTAATTATTGAAACACTCTGGGTCCTAGTTATATCTAATTATTGACCAGAAAACAATATGGGCCCTAGTTATAGCTTATTATTGAAACACTCTGGGTCCTAGTTATAGCTTATTATTGAAACACTCTGGTTCCTAGTTATAGCTTATTATTGAAACACTCTGGGTCCTAGTTATAGCTTATTATTGAAACACTCTGGGTCCTAGTTATATCTAATTATTGACCAGAAAACAATCTGGGCCCTAGTTATAGCTTATCTTAGACCAGGAAACACACTGGGCCCTAGTTATAGCTTATTATTGAAACACTCTGGGTCCTAGTTATATCTAATTATTGACCAGAAAACAATCTGGGCCCTAGTTATAGCTTATCTTAGACCAGGAAACACACTGGGCCCTAGTTATAGCTTATTATTGAAACACTCTTGGTCCTAGTTATATCTAATTATTGACCAGAAAACAATCTGGGCCCTAGTTATAGCTTATCTTAGACCAGGAAACACACTGTGCCCTAGTTATAGCTTATTATTGAAACACTCTGGGTCCTAGTTATATCTAATTATTGACCAGAAAACAATCTGGGCCCTGGTTATAGCTTATTATTGAAACACTCTGGGTCCTAGTTATAGCTTATTATTGAAACACTCTGGGTCCTAGTTATATCTAATTATTGACCAGAAAACAATCTGGGCCCTAGTTATAGCTTATCTTAGACCAGGAAACACACTGGGCCCTAGTCATAGCTTATTATTGAAACACTCTGGGTCCTAGTTATATCTAATTATTGACCAGAAAACAATCTGGGCCCTAGTTATATCTTATCTTAGACCAGGAAACACACTGGGCCCTAGTTATAGCTTATTATTGAAACACTCTGGGTCCTAGTTATATCTAATTATTGACCAGAAAACAATCTGGGCCCTAGTTATAGCTTATCTTAGACCAGGAAACACACTGGGTCCTAGTTATATCTAATTATTGAAACAGTCTGGGTCCTAGTTATATCTAATTATTGACCAGAAAACAATCTGGGCCCTAGTTATAGCTTATTATTGAAACACTCTGGGTCCTAGTTATAGCTTATTATTGAAACACTCTGGGTCCTAGTTATATCTAATTATTGACCAGAAAACAATCTGGGCCCTAGTTATAGCTTATCTTAGACCAGGAAACACACTGGGTCCTAGTTATATCTAATTATTGAAACACTCTGGGTCCTAGTTATATTTCAATTATTGACCAGAAAACAATCTGGGCCCTAGTTAGTAGCTATCTTAGACCAGGAAACACACTGGGCCCTAGTTATAGCTTACATATTGAAACACTCTGGGTCCTAGTTATATCTAATTATTGACCAGAAACAATCTGGGCCCTAGTTATAGCTTATCTTAGACCAGGAAACACACTGGGCCCTAGTTATAGCTTATTATTGAAATACTCTGGGTCCTAGTTATATCTAATTATTGACCAGAAAACAATCAAATTCTAGTTATAGCTTATCGTAGACCAGAAAACACACTGTGCCCTAGATATAGCTTATTATTGAAACACTTTGGGTCCTAGTTATATCTAATTATTGACCAGAAACAATCTGGGCCCTAGTTATAGCTATTATTGAAACACTCTGGGTCCTAGTTATAGCTTCGGTTCGGTCTGCAGGTTGTATAACTTTTTCATTACATTTCATTATAGTACAACGGTCTGATTTGTCTAATCTTAGCAATTTCCTCTTAGCTAGCTACATAGTCGCCGTTGTATCAAAGATAATTGCGAATTATCGTATTTCGTCGTCTCCTATCTGTCCAACACGCTCACCGTCTACCGTAGCACTGTAGTACTATCACACTCAACTGAACGCCTTGATTAGTGTAGTGTTAGCTAGCTACATAGCTAGCTACATAGTTGTCTTTGCTGTCTTCGTATTCAAGATAATTGTGTAGCTTAGAGTGTGGAGTCTTAGAGTGATAATTGCGTTATTATCGTATTTCGTCGCCCCCTCCTATCTGCCTAGCAGCTAGCATACGTTCACCGGCTACCGTAGCACTGTAGTAACTATCACACTCAACCAATCGACTTGATTAGTGTAGTATTAGATAGCTACATAGTTGTCTTTGCTGTCTTCGTATCCAAGATAATTGTGTAGTTTAGAGTGTGTAGTCTTAGAGTGATTATCTTAATTCACCGAGGTTAGCTAGCCAGCTATTTTGTCGTCCTTAACGTAGGAGACACTCCTAGCTAGCCAATAGCCAGCCAACGCCTACTGAATAGAACTTTCGCATTCCGTCGATTCCGCCGCCCACAGGTAGTATCACTTTTTCACTTCATTTCATTACAGTCCCAACGTGTGTGATTTGTTTGATCGTAGCTAGCTGGGCATAGCTAGCTACATAGCCGCTCTTGTTTCAAAGATACCTTGTGTAGTCTAGAGCGATTTTCTAGGTTACCTAGCCAGCTATTGTCGCCTCCTCTACGAACGTAACGTAATCAACACTGTTAGCTAGCCAGCTAGCTCCCCGATATATTGTAGAAATCACACTCAACGGTACCACTTGATTAGGTAGTGTCAACAACGCAGCTAGCCTACCCCAGCAGTACTCTATCATTTTAATCATTTTAGTCAATTAGATTCTGCTTACATAAGCTTAAATTTCTGAACATTCGAGACGTGTGGTCCACTTGTCATTCCAATCCTCTGCATTAGCGTAGCTCTTCTTCTAGCCTGTCAACTATGTGTCTGTCTATCCCTGTTCTCTCCCTCTGCACAGACCATACAAACGCTCCACACCGCATGGCCGCAGCCACCCTAATCTGGTGGTCCCAGCGCACACGACCCACGGAGTTCCAGGTCTCCGGTAGCCTCTGAACTGCCGACCTGCGGCCAACAAGGCAGAGTTCATCTCAGCTCTGTGTCTCCTCCAGTCCTCGACTTGGCTCTGACGGAAACATGGATCACCACAGACAACACCGCTACTCCTACTGCTCTCTTCGTCCGCCCACGTGGCTCTCGCACACCCCGAGAGCTTTGGTCAGCGGGGTGGTGGCACCGATCCTCATCTTCTCCCAAGTGGTCATTCTCTCTTTCTCCTTACCCATCTGTCTATCGCCTCCTTTTGAATTCCATGCTGTCACAGTTACCAGCCCTTTCAAGCTTAACATCCTTATCATTTATCGCCCTCCAGGTTCCCTCGGAGAGTTCATCAATGAGCTTGATGCCTTGATAAGCCTTCTTTCCTGAGGACGGCTCACCTCTCACAGTTCTGGGCCACTTAACCTCCCCACGTCTACCTTTGACTCATTCCTCTCTGCCTCCTTCCTTCCACCCTCTCCTCTTTTGACCTCACCCTCTCACCTTCCCCTACTCCTTCAAAGGGCAGGCAATACGCTCGGACCTCATCTTTACTAGATGCTGTTCTTCCACTAACCTCATTGCAACTCCCTCCAAGTCTCCGACCACCACCTTGTATCCTTTTCCTCTCGCCTCATCCAACACTTCCCCACACTGCCCTACTGATGGTATCGCGCCGCCCCAACCTTTCGCCTTCTCCTCCGCTACTCTCTCCTCTTCCATCCTATCATCTCTTCCTCTGCTCAAACCTTCTCCAACCTATCTCCTGATTCTGCCTCCTCAACCTCCTCTCCTCCCTTTCTGCATCCTTTTCTTATGTCCCCTATCCTCCAGGCCGGCTCGGTCCTCCCCTCCCGCTCCGGGCTCGACGACTCATGCAGCTCACAGAACAGGCTCCGGGCAGCCGGTGCTGAAATGGAGAAAACCGCCCCTGCAGACCTGTATCCTTCACTCCCTCCTTCTACATTTTCCTCTTCTGTCTCTGCTGCTAAAGCCACTTTCTACCACTCTAAATTCCAAGCATCTGCCTCTAACCCCAGGAAGCTTTTGCCACCTTCTCCTCCCTCTTGAATCCTCCTCCCCCTCCTCCTCTCTGCAGATGACTTCGCCAACCATTTTGAAAAGAAGGTCTATCAAGATCCATCCTCGCTTGCGGTCAACTAACACCGCTGGTTCTGTCCACACTGCCTACCTGTGCTTCCAGACCTCTTTCTCCTCTCCAGATGAAATTGTTTTGTGACGGCCGTGTCTACCAACCTGCCCGCTGATCCTTGGTCCTCTCTTTCTCCAGACCATTTCCGAGACTCTTCTCCCCTTACCTCACCTCGCTCATCAACTCATCCCTGACCGCTGGCTACGTCCCTCCCGTCTTCAAGAGAGCGAGAGTTGCACCCCTTCTGAAAAAACCTACACTCGATCCCTCCGATGTCAACAACTACAGACCAGTATCCCTTCTTTCTTTTCTCTCCAAAACCCTTGAACGTGCCGTCCTTGGCCAGCTCTCCCGCTATCTCTCTCAGAATGACCTTCTTGATCCAAATCAGTCAGGTTTCAAGACTAGTCATTCAACTGAGACTGCTCTTCTCTGTATCACGGAGGCGCTCCGCACTGCTAAAGCTAACTCTCTCTCCTCTGCTCTCATCCTTCTAGACCTATCGGCTGCCTTCGATACTGTGAACCATCAGATCCTCCTCTCCACCCTCTCCGAGTTGGGCATCTCCGGCGCGGCCCACGCTTGGATTGCGTCCTACCTGACAGGTCGCTCCTACCAGGTGGCGTGGCGAGAATCCGTCTCCTCACCACGTGCTCTCACCACTGGTGTCCCCCAGGGCTCTGTTCTAGGCCCTCTCCTATTCTCGCTATACACCAAGTCACTTGGCTCTGTCATAACCTCACATGGTCTCTCCTATCATTGCTATGCAGACGACACACAATTAATCTTCTCCTTTCCCCCTTCTGACGACCAGGTGGCGAATCGCATCTCTGCATGTCTGGCAGACATATCAGTGTGGATGACGGATCATCACCTCAAGCTGAACCTCGGCAAGACGGAGCTGCTCTTCCTCCCGGGAAGGACTGCCCGCTCCATGATCTCGCTATCACGGTTGACAACTCCATTGTGTCCTCGTCCCAGAGCGCTAAGAACCTTGGCGTGATCCTGGACAACACCCTGTCGTTCTCAAATAACATCAAGGCGGTGGCCCGTTCCTGTAGGTTCATGCTCTACAACATCCGCAGAGTACGACCCTGCCTCACACAGGAAGCGGCGCAGGTCCTAATCCAGGCACTTGTCATCTCCCGTCTGGATTACTGCAACTCGCTGTTGGCTGGGCTCCCTGCCTGTGCCATTAAACCCCTACAACTCATCCAGAACGCCGCAGCCCGTCTGGTGTTCAACCTTCCCAAGTTCTCTCACGTCACCCCGCTCCTCCGCTCTCTCCACTGGCTTCCAGTTGAAGCTCGCATCCGCTACAAGACCATGGTGCTTGCCTACGGAGCTGTGAGGGGAACGGCACCTCACTACCTCCAGGCTCTGATCAGGCCCTACACCCAAACAAGGGCACTGCGTTCATCCACCTCTGGCCTGCTCGCCTCCCTACCACTGAGGAAGTACAGTTCCCGCTCAGCCCAGTCAAAACTGTTCGCTGCTCTGGCCCCCAATGGTGGGAACAAACTCCTCACGACGCCAGGACAGCGGGAGTCAATCACCACCTTCCGGAGACACCTGAAACCCCACCTCTTTAAGGAATACCTAG
>NW_027037479.1:0-12500 GCF_034236695.1 Oncorhynchus nerka
CAGTTGGTCAACAGCTGTCTCTCTCTCAGTTGGTCCACTCTCTCTCAGCCTATCAGTTGATCAGTTGACGATCAGCTGTCTCTCTCTCAGCCACGATCAGTTGGTCAACAGCTGTCTCTCTCTCAGCCACGATCAGTTGGTCAACAGCTGTCTCTCTCTCAGCCACGATCAGTTAGTCAACAGCTCAACAGCTGTCTCTCTCTCAGCCAGCGACTCAGTTGGCTGTCAACAGCTGTCTCTCTCTCTCAGCCACGACCAGTTGGTCAACAGCTGTCTCTCTCTCAGCCACGATCAGTTAGTCAACAGCTGTCTCTCTCTCAGCCACGACCAGTTGGTCAACAGCTGTCTCTCTCTCAGCCACGACTGCTTGGCTGTGGTCCGATTCACTAAAAACCATTCTGCCCAATTGAAACTGGTACTAATACGCTCCCCCTCACGGATTTAAAATGAATAGACTGGTGGAAGTAATATGATGGAAACTCCCTAAGCTACAACCTTGCTTGCACCAATCAGATGCTGTTAACATCCATTAGAGGGAGTGAATGATTGCACACTTCTATGTGAAGGATCAGCACGTAGCCCTAATCTTATTCACCTGATATCCACATATTACTGTAGATGGCAGCAAAGAAACACTAATCCAAGAGATTTGACATCATTATCAAACCAGCTTGGTCTTATTGTAAATGAATGTACCTTTTTACAAGAACTCCAGTTATCCTGTTACTGCAGTGGGCTAAATCAGGGTCACACAGAGTGTTTCTGGGTAGTCATAAACAAATATAATTTGAAACAAAAAGTATACACCTCACATGGTTATGGGCTTAAAAAAAGAAGCCACCTGAACCATGTCAGATATAGAGTTGAAATGTATTCCATTTTGAATCATGTCAGATATAGAGTAGAAATGTATTCCATTTTGAATCATGTCAGATATAGAGTAGAAATGTATTACATTTTGAATCATGTCAGATATAGAGTAGAAATGTATTACATTTTGAACCATGTCAGATATAGAGTAGAAATGTATTATATTTTGAGTTTTCACCCCGATATTACACTTTATATACATCACAGAAGACTGAAATATAACAAAACTGTTTGACATAGAAACATTTTTGGCATGTTTAAAAAAAAAAAATCTTTATTAATTATGAAATTAAGACAAATATGAATAACATTCCACCCATGAGGAAGTCATTTTGCGGCAGGAAAGGGCTACTTACTGAAAATGAGCCGACCTGGCTGGGTGTGGAGGAAAGGACTACTTACTGAAAATGAGCTAACCTGGCTGGGTGTGGAGGAAAGGGCTACTTACTGAAAATGAGCCGACCTGGCTGGGTGTGGAGGAAAGGACTACTTACTGAAAATGAGCCAACCTGGCTGGGTGTGGAGGAAAGGGTCTACTTACTGAAAATGAGCCAACCTGGCTGGGTGTGGAGGAAAGGGCTACTTACTGAAAATGAGCCAACCTGGCTGGGTGTGGAGGAAAGGGTCTACTTACTGAAAATGAGCCGACCTGGCTGGTTGTGGAGGAAAGGGCTACTTACTGAAAATGAGCCGACCTGGCTGGTTGTGGAGGAAAGGGCTACTTACTGAAAATGAGCCAACCTGGCTGGGTGTGGAGGAAAGGACTACTTACTGAAAATGAGCCAACCAGGCTGGTTGTGGAGGAAATGTCTACTTACTGAAAATGAGCCGACCTGGCTGGTTGTGGAGGAAAGGGCTACTTACTGAAAATGAGCCGACCTGGCTGGTTGTGGAGGAAAGGACTACTTACTGAAAATGAGCCGACCTGGCTGGTTGTGGAGGAAAGGGCTACTTACTGAAAATGAGCCGACCTGGCTGGTTGTGGAGGAAAGGGCTACTTACTGAAAATGAGCCAACCTGGCTGGGTGTGGAGGAAAGGACTACTTACTGAAAATGAGCCAACCTGGCTGGTTGTGGAGGAAAGGTCTACTTACTGAAAATGAGCCGACCTGGCTGGTTGTGGAGGAAAGGGCTACTTACTGAAAATGAGCCGACCTGGCTGGTTGTGGAGGAAAGGGCTACTTACTGAAAATGAGTCGACCTGGCTGGTTGTGGAGGAAAGGGCTACTTACTGAAAATGAGCCAACCTGGCTGGGTGTGGAGGAAAGGACTACTTACTGAAAATGAGCCAACCTGGCTGGTTGTGGAGGAAAGGTCTACTTACTGAAAATGAGCCGACCTGGCTGGTTGTGGAGGAAAGCGCTACTTACTGAAAATGAGCCGACCTGGCTGGTTGTGGAGGAAAGGACTACTTACTGAAAATGAGCCGACCTGGCTGGTTGTGGAGGAAAGGGCTAGGAAAGGACTTACTGAAAATGAGCCCTGAGGAAAGGGCCTGAAAATGCTGGTTGTGGAGGAAAGGGCTACTTACTGAAAATGAGCCAACCTGGCTGGGTGTGGAGGAAAGGACTACTTACTGAAAATGAGCCAACCAGGCTGGTTGTGGAGGAAATGTCTACTTACTGAAAATGAGCCGACCTGGCTGGTTGTGGAGGAAAGGGCTACTTACTGAAAATGAGCCGACCTGGCTGGTTGTGGAGGAAAGGACTACTTACTGAAAATGAGCCGACCTGGCTGGTTGTGGAGGAAAGGGCTACTTACTGAAAATGAGCCGACCTGGCTGGTTGTGGAGGAAAGGGCTACTTACTGAAAATGAGCCAACCTGGCTGGGTGTGGAGGAAAGGACTACTTACTGAAAATGAGCCAACCTGGCTGGTTGTGGAGGAAAGGTCTACTTACTGAAAATGAGCCGACCTGGCTGGTTGTGGAGGAAAGGGCTACTTACTGAAAATGAGCCGACCTGGCTGGTTGTGGAGGAAAGGGCTACTTACTGAAAATGAGTCGACCTGGCTGGTTGTGGAGGAAAGGGCTACATACTGAAAATGAGCCGACCTGGCTGGTTGTGGAGGAAAGGGCTACTTACTGAAAATGAGGCGACCTGGCTGGTTGTGGAGGAAAGGGCTACTTACTGAAAATGAGCCGACCTGGCTGGTTGTGGAGGAAAGGGCTACTTACTGGAAATGAGCCGACCTGGCTGGGCGTGGAGGAAAGATAGACAGACAGAGTGAAACTCTCTTTAATATGCTAGTAATGTAACTGTCTTTAATAAAGACGGTTTGATGGATCTACTTACCAGAATTATAAATAAAAGTGACACAAAGTTATTTTGAAGTGGAACACGTATGAGACGTTAGGTATACCGAGGCTTATGGACTTTCTCTTCTTCTCTTACCGCTGCTGTAGACTAACTAATGAAGAACAGGCTAGTCAGGTTATTCTGTTGTAAACCTGAGACCAGGTTACCATATGAATGACTGACTGACTTCTGGCTTGCCTAGATAGGATGAACCCTGGTTAAACCAGAGAAGGGAGACAATGGTGAGCTCAGCATTCAGGCTGGTTCAAATAGGCTGAATAAAAGATTTTAGTGTCAGATGGAGGGTCAACTCATCTGCAGGTCAGAACAGAGAGAAACAGAGGATTAGGATAAAGCCGGTTGTGAAAACAAACACTAAGCAATAATCGATTGATGGCTTTTCAATTGAAAAGGAGGAACCTAAATGCCCTGTGAATGCTATCAGAATGTCTTTGTTTTCATCATCTTAAAAATTCAACAGAAATAAAAAGATAGAATGCATTTGTCAACAGTTTATAAAACGTTGTTTTTGAGATATTTTGACTTTTTTTGTGCTAATTTTCTTTGGAAACAATCGTTATCAAGTCTCCGTCAGTCCTATAAGATGTTTCTGTTTATTGGTTCAACAGATGTACATCAGAGGGAAGCTGCTGTTCGCTGACTACATCTTCAACGGCTACAGCTGCTCAGTGAGGGACCTCCACAAGCAGATCTCTAAAACTAGAGGGGACTACAGACAGGGCCAGAGCCTGCCCTCAGACTACAAGTTCAGGTAAGAAGCTACTGAAGTGACACTTACCTACTGCCATTGTGCCCTTCAGCAAGGCACTTGCACTTGCTAAACCCGTAACTTGCTCCAGGGGCCAGGGTGCTGCTTCATGTGATCATATTTCACACGACTTCTGAGAAAACGTATTGAATTGAGTTGAACGTGAACAGTACCCTCTCTGCTGTGTTGGCAGTGCCCAGGTTAAGAGTCCAGCAGTAGGGAACCCACCTGGCCATCAGGGAGCTCAGAAGGTCCCTGATGGACGAGGAGACATCTCTCGTGGAACACCTGCCCTGTTAGAGAAGGGAAAAGTCCCAAACCAGTGAGCGGTACGTACATAAACCTAATACTCTGTGGTACAGGTATTACTCCGTCCTTTTAGGATCATTACTTAATGTTGTGATTGACTTCCTGTTCTCTTATCACTTACCCAATATTGTGCTTGTGACACTGGTTTATGGACTATCATTACCTCATTCTTACCCACACTGACAATAAGTGCAGGGATTCTTGAAAGACGGGACAATCCTAACTTTGTTTCCTCAGAATAATTTTTTCTTAATATTAACAACATTTGAAATGCAAATTGATTTATATCATCTCCGTCAGAAACCAAATATGGCATTTTTTTTTTTTTTTTTTTTTTCAACAAGTGTTTAAAAGTACTTGATAGTTTCATTCTAACATAGAGTTATTCAAAATATGTCATACAAATCTCCAAAAGTATTTTAGTTGTTGTTTTATACCACTGTATAATGCTCCAGGGCTATTTGACATGTTTTTCTAGATTGAGAACATAAAATCAGATTTATAAACATTATCTCTTACGTCGAGCACAGCAAGTACTTCAATAGTTTAATCTTTTAATATTGCAGGACAATGACAAACATATTTTTTCAGAATATTTACCACCCCCCCCCAAAAAAACGATCTTAAGGGGGTTAGCAATCAGTGAAGGAATTGACAACAGATACTCAAAACAGACATGTTCTTGTCTTTAAAAATAAAAGTTCAATACAAACATTTGTAAAATATAAAAAATGATTAATTTAACGATCCCCAACCAAATAGAACCATTCTATCAGATCTTTTAACCATCCCCAACCAAATAGAACCATTCTATCAGATCTTTTAACGATCCCCAACCAAATAGAACCATTCTATCAGATCTTTTAACGATCCCAACCAAATAGAACCATTCTATCAGATCTTTTAACCCCCAACCAAATAGAACCATTCTATCAGATCTTTTAACCATCCCCAACCAAATAGAACCATTCTATCAGATCTTTTAACGATCCCCAACCAAATAGAACCATTCTATCAGATCTTTTAACGATCCCCAACCAAATAGAACCATTCTATCAGATCTTTTAACGATCCCCAACCAAATAGAACCATTCTATCAGATCTTTTAACCATCCCCAACCAAATAGAACCATTCTATCAGATCTTTTAACGATCCCCAACCAAATAGAACCATTCTATCAGATCTTTTAACGATCCCCAACCAAATAGAACCATTCTATCAGATCTTTTAACGATCCCCAACCAAATAGAACCATTCTATCAGATCTTTTAGATCGATCCCCAACCAAATAGAACCATTCTATCAGATCTTTTAACGATCCCCAACCAAATAGAACCATTCTATCAGATCTTTTAACCATCCCCAACCAAATAGAACCATTCTATCAGATCTTTTAACGATCCCCAACCAAATAGAACCATTCTATCAGATCTTTTAACGATCCCCAACCAAATAGAACCATTCTATCAGATCTTTTAACGATCCCCAACCAAATAGAACCATTCTATCAGATCTTTCCCCAACCAAATAAACCATTCTATCAGATCCCCCCCAACCAAATAGAACCATTCTATCAGATCTTTTAACGATCCCCAACCAAATAGAACCATTCTATCAGATCTTTTAACCATCCCCAACCAAATAGAACCATTCTATCAGATCTTTTAACCATCCCCAACCAAATAGAACCATTCTATCAGATCTTTTAACCATCCCCAACCAAATAGAACCATTCTATCAGATCTTTTAACGATCCCCAACCAAATAGAACCATTCTATCAGATCTTTTAACGATCCCCAACCAAATAGAACCATTCTATCAGATCTTTTAACGATCCCCAACCAAATAGAACCATTCTATCAGATCTTTTAACGATCCCCAACCAAATAGAACCATTCTATCAGATCTTTTAACGATCCCCAACCAAATAGAACCATTCTATCAGATCTTTTAACCATCCCCAACCAAATAGAACCATTCTATCAGATCTTTTAACCATCCCCAACCAAATAGAACCATTCTATCAGATCTTTTAACCATCCCCAACCAAATAGAACCATTCTATCAGATCTTTTAACCATCCCCAACCAAATAGAACCATTCTATCAGATCTTTTAACGATCCCCAACCAAATAGAACCATTCTATCAGATCTTTTAACGATCCCCAACCAAATAGAACCATTCTATCCATTCTATCAGATCTTTTAACGATCCCCAACCAAATAGAACCATTCTATCAGATCTTTTAACGATCCCCAACCAAATAGAACCATTCTATCAGATCTTTTAACGATCCCCAACCAAATAGAACCATTCTATCAGATCTTTTAACGATCCCCAACCAAATAGAACCATTCTATCAGATCTTTTAACGATCCCCAACCAAATAGAACCATTCTATCAGATCTTTTAACGATCCCCAACCAAATAGAACCATTCTATCAGATCTTTTAACGATCCCCAACCAAATAGAACCATTCTATCAGATCTTTTAACCATCCCCAACCAAATAGAACCATTCTATCAGATCTTTTAACCATCCCCAACCAAATAGAACCATTCTATCAGATCTTTTAACCATCCCCAACCAAATAGAACCATTCTATCAGATCTTTTAACGATCCCCAACCAAATAGAACCATTCTATCAGATCTTTTAACGATCCCCAGATCCAAATAGAACCATTCTATCAGATCTTTTAACGATCCCCAACCAAATAGAACCATTCTATCAGATCTTTTAACGATCCCCAACCAAATAGAACCATTCTATCAGATCTTTTAACGATCCCCAACCAAATAGAACCATTCTATCAGATCTTTTAACGATCCCCAACCAAATAGAACCATTCTATCAGATCTTTTAACGATCCCCAACCAAATAGAACCATTCTATCAGATCTTTCAGCAGAGTTGACATTAGACAAAAAGTTGACAAAGTTGCTTCTTCGTTCAAGTGGAATACAATTGAGTTTTTCCTCAGTTGCTTTATGACTCTAAAACTGAATTAAAAGGAACTCAGTTAAACCAACGTATTCTATCTTAATATTTAATTTTTACCTTTATTTAACTAGTCAAGAACAACTTCTTATTTTCAATGACGGCCTAGGAACAGTAGGTTAACTGTCTGTTCAGGGGCAGAAAGACAGATTTGCACATTGTCAGCTCAGGGGTTTGAACTTGCAACCTTCCAGTTACTAGTCCAACACTCTAACCACTAGGCTACGCTGCTGCTCTCTCAGGGAGATGGAGTTGACAGGTTATGGTAGTGACCATGGTGATTTCAATAGTGTTTGTTTAAATCAATCAAAAGTATATAACTTTACAGACCATGAATGGTCTTGTTGCACTACATGTAATGAGGACATGAATAAGGGGTCCTTATGTTATAGCTGGCCCTGCTCCTTCCTGATTCATTTAGAATTTTAGTTGACCAATTCTGGGGGGAATCACAGCTTTTAGAAAAAATATTCCTTGAAGTCAGAGAGGGCTATTGCAAGAAACTACATTTGATCATTTTCCAGTTAATATTCATTTCTGCAAGTTTTTTATTTTTAAAGTCACTTTTTGGGGAAGTTTTCATTTGAACCCTTTGCATCGGACAAGAGCATTTTCTGTCAGAGAGCCCACATGGAAATTAATAAACAAATATAAATATATATTTTTAATTCCCTTTAAATGTAATTTGTTACATTTCCCTGCCAGACAAGGATCGTCCCAACTTTCAAGAATCCCTGAGTGACATCTATGTTTAAAATGTCTAACATGCATTGTAAAGCTGACTTCTTTGTGTTCCAGGAAATTGACTCCGGGACCTGTGACATCATCGGTCACGTTAAAGAGAGACACCGCTCATGCTAAAAAGCCAAAAAGACTTCTGCTGCATCCTCACTGCCCGGTACTCACCACACTGAACAAAGGTCAGCTCCTATCAGAGCTACAATGTAAGATCCTTTCTGGTGTCACAAGTCATCAGGAGACACTGGAGAAAAACCTCATCAGAGCTGGGCTAGCTGGCTGGAGACAGACAGTCTGCTGGGAGAGAGGCACTAAGTCTAATATTAGGTGCACTACACTGGAAATGTAATGGGAGATCTGTATTACATCTATAACTGTCTTGCACACGTCTTGTTTGACTGAATTGAATTCAACGAAGCAATGCTCCACATACTGTAAATCATAGCACTTTATAGAACTCAGTTGCATCATGGAAGATCTTCCTTATTTTTCTACGGTCTACAAATAAAGTCTGTTGTCAATATGTGGACTGTTGTTTCCATATTATCTGTCTTCATATCCTCCAGGACAAATAAAAACTGTTTCAAAGTGAAAAACTAGAACAAAATGATGATCTACTGTTATCTGTCTACCAGTACAATTGTATCAAACCCAGAGCCATCTCATTTCTTCCTGTTGTGACATCATACTGTTTCAGCTGAGAGAGACACTTCCTCACTGATAAAGTGACTGTGTATCAACCAATGATGAGTGAGAGACTGAGAGAGAGAGAGAACTATGGGTGACTCAGTGTTGCCTAATGCTGGTTTTTAGAATAACCTATACTGTGGAATGTTCAGAGTGAGAAATGTTCTGATAAAATAAATGGTGACGTTAGTTTCTTACCCTACTTCCTCATAGAAATCGGTGACCTGGCAAATGAACTCCCACGCATTCCTTCATTTTCCACTGAACTCAGATATTTTACTGGCTTTAATTAGCACTGATGACAGAGAGAAATGTTCAATTTAAGCACAGCATGTGATGCTGAAATGCACATGAATATGTGGGCTATTATTTGTATTATTGACCGTTGTTATGAGCTATGATGATAAACATCAAGCTTCAACAACATCTAGTCTATTATTAATGATGATGATGATGATGGTGACATTATGGTCATGTATAACAAATTAAATGTGTGTACCTAAGGGCCTTGACTTTACCCCAAGTCATGGGACTCAATCTTCCATATTTATTTTGCACCTACAGTATGCCAGATGTTTAATGTAATTGATTTGTGGAGTTAAATGGGAAATCTGGAGTTGCTACCAGATCTGGAACAACTATAGTTTAAATCATGTTTTGTGGAATGTAACTATAGTTACTTTGGAGGTGACTACAATTATTTGAATACAGATCCCAGAAAAGGCATTTGAAAATAGATCTAAGAAAGTAAAAACATTTTTTTTAACTATTTGAAAACAGATCTGTGAAAGCAACTACAAAAAATATATATATATATATGAATACAGATTTTAACTAATGGGAGGGTTGTATCTGGAACAGAAACGATTGGATTGGATTGACTTGCCTGGAACAGAAACGATTGGATTGGTTGCCACTAAAGGGAGGGTTGTATCTGGAACAGAAACGATTGGATTGGTTGCCTTCGACTAAAGGGAGGGTTGTATCTGGAACAGAAACGATTGGATTGGTTGCCTTCGACTAAAGGGAGGGTTGTATCTGGAACAGAAACGATTGGATTGGTTGCCTTCGACTAAAGGGAGGGTTGTATCTGGAACAGAAACGATTGGATTGGTTGCCTTCGACTAAAGGGAGGGTTGTATCTGGAACAGAAATTATTGGATTGGTTGCCTTCAACTAAAGGCAGGGCTGCAAGCAGGAACTGCATGTTGCAGATAGAAATAGGACGAATAGAGCAAACACAATCTCCTATTCTATTCCAGTCTATCTGATAGTCATATTTGATCTACACAATACATTTCTATCGGAACATTCTGTAAATGTTCATTTTCCTGAACATACCCCAGGTGTAGATAATCAAGTAAAACCAACCAATCAATGATATTCTGTACAGAGAAGCATAAATAAGTTGTGATGCTCAACTGCTGTATGACTCTTTCAACATGCCACTGAAAAGGTAGAACGCTACAATTCATATTATGATACCTGACAACACTGCAGACTAATTAAAACCCATTTGCATACATGCAAACAGCAAGTTGGATGCTTAGCAAAAACAACTTTGAAACTCTTTGTCCATCTGAGGGGAGTTGTTCTTCTTTCAAACACGCACTTTACCATCTTTAAATGGCTTAGTTTACTCCCAATACAAAACTGACATGATTTTCCACTTAGCTTGGCTGTAGTTGATTCAAGACGGTAGTTTTTTTTTTGAAAACGTTTAGTTTCCTTTCGACACTTAATAAAAACTTGAATTGCATAGCAATGAGCTGAGAGTTTTTATAACGACTGTACACAAGAGGAATAGCAATGAGCTGAGAGTTTTTATAACGACTGTACACAAGAGGAATAGTGACTGTTCATTGTATTATTGTTATTACGCATTGTAATAATGCCATTATTATGTCATTATAAAGCAATTTACAAAGTCCTATGCAACATTTGCTGCTGAATGTAAATAATCACAAAGGTACAACACATGAAGAAGAACTATGTGTAAAGTGTTACTGTACAGCCTTATGAAAATGTCCGTGTCAGTCATTTTGAAGCTGCTAAAGTGATCTACTCTAATGTTGAGGTGATTCTATGTCCCTCATCTAAGTTACAGTGCCTTCAGAAAGTATTCGTACCTCTTGGACTTATTCAACATTTTGTTATGTTACAGCCTGAATTCAAAGTGGGTTTTAAATGAAATTTAAAAAATGTTGCTCACCCATTTACACACAATATCCCATAATGACAAAGTGAAAATATGTTTTTAGAAATGTGATCAAATTTATTGAAAATGAAATACAACAATATCTAATTTACATATGTATTCACAATCCTGAGTCAATGCATGTTAGAATCAAATTTGGCAGCGATTACAGCTGTGAATCTTTCTGGGTAAATCTCTAAGAGCTTTGCAGACCTGGATTGTACAATACTTGCATATTATTATTTTTTTAAGTTGAAGTTGGTTTTTGACCTTTGATAGACAGCCATTTTCATGCCTTGCCATACATTTTCAAGCTGATTTAAGTCAAAACTGTAACTAGGCCACTCAGGAACATTCACTGTCTTCTTGGAAAGCAACTCCAGTGTATATTTTGACCTTGTGTTTTAGTTTATTGTCCTGCTGAAAGGTGAATTTGTCTCCCAGTGTCTGTTGGAAAGCAGACTGAACAAGGCGTTCCTCTAGGATTTTTCCTATGCTTAGCTCTCTAGTCCTTGCCGATGACAAGCATACCCATAACATGATGCAGCCACCATCATGCTTGAAAATATGAAGAGTGGTACTCAGTGATGTGTTGTGTTGGATTTGCCACAAACATAATGTTTTGTATTCAGGACATAAAGTTAATTCCTTTGCCATTTTGTTGCAGTTTTACCTTAGCGCCTTGTTACAAACAGGATGCATGTTTTGATTATTTTTTCTGTACAGGCTTCCTTCTTTTCACTCTGTCATTTAGATTAGTATGGTGGAGTAACTACAATGTTGTTCATCCATCCTCAGTTTTCTCCTATCACAGCCATTAAACTCTGTAACTGTTTTAAAAACACCATTGGCTTCATGGTGAAATCCCTGAGCGGTTTCCTTCCTCTCCGGCATCTGAGTTAGGAAGGACGCCTGTATCTTTGTAGTGACTGGGGTGTATTGATACACCATCCAAAGAGTCATTAATAACTTCACCATGCTCAAAGGGATATTCAATGTATGCTTTTTTATTTTCCTGGTCTACAATAGGTGTCCTTCTTTGTGAGGCGTTGGAAAATCTCTGTTGTGTTTGTGGTTGAATCTGTGTTTGAAATTGTTAAACACTATTATTGAACACAGAGTGAGTCCATGCAATTTATTATGTAACTTATTAAGTACATTTTTACTCCTGAATGTATTTAGACTCAACAAAGGGGTTGAATACTTATTGACTCAAGACATTTCAGCTTTTCATTTTGAATGAATTGGTAAAAATGTCTAAAAACATAATTCCACTTTGACATTATGGGCTGTTGTGTATAAGCCAGGTGACACAAAATGTCAATGTGATCAATTTTATATTCAGGCTGTAACACAACAAAGTCAAAAGGTGTGAATACTTTCGGAAGGCACTGTAACTGTAGGTTATAGGCTATATAAAGATTCATATCTGAGAGCCCTCCAAACCATCTGCCAATGATCATATATTTAGACTAATTCAACTAACTGTTGTAGTTTTAGCTTCTTTTTCTGAGACCTGAATTTGAATATCAATGACAAATAGTTTCCTTTTAGGTGAAACTCTATTAAAAAAATATATTTAAAAAAAACGAGATTTGACTACCTCCACTATTTGGAAAAGTTGGTATATTC
>NW_027037479.1:17500-19837 GCF_034236695.1 Oncorhynchus nerka
ACTGTCCATCACCATCAGACTTATTCTCAGAGACCATCAGAGATGTCTACAA
Organism: Oncorhynchus nerka; assembly: GCF_034236695.1. Taxonomy (NCBI): domain Eukaryota; kingdom Metazoa; phylum Chordata; class Actinopteri; order Salmoniformes; family Salmonidae; genus Oncorhynchus; species Oncorhynchus nerka. Next base: position 17,553 of record NW_027037479.1, read on the forward strand.
GTATAGGTCTTCTGAAGTCCAGGAATACAATACCAGATTGGGATAATATTATTCCTATCTGTCTGTGTAGCCAGAAGAACTGTCTGTGTGTTGGGAACAGTATCACAACGGACACAGTGATTAACACAATTCCTAAAGACTTGAAAACATTGCATAACAATTGCAAAACGGAGGAATCTAGAATAAAGCCTGTTGTCAGATCTCGATTTGGAGAGAACAAAGGGGTCAACAACAACAAGAGGAAAGCAGTCAACAACGCTCTACCAGGCAATTGCGTACAGGTTGTGTTGCTGTCCACCAATAACCACCTCTTAAACCCGAAACACAACCTCAACTCAGACATTGTGACGCCATCACCACGCCCTGACATAAAGCGCCCTCTTCCTCAGAGAACGCATAGCAATGAAGCCAACGGTAACGTCGTCACCACCTCCTCTAATGCCATTGGTCACGGAGAACAGGAAGATCCCACCAGCTCCACAGGGATTGGCAGAGACACTGGCACATCCAATCAGAACCCAGCTGCCCCTAGGAAGCCCCTCCCTGTCCCCGTACCACGGAAACCCAGGAAGTCTGTTCTGGTTGGACAGGAAGTCCCAGAGGAGGGGAGGCAAGGGAGGGAAATGGCTGTCAGAAAGGTGTCACTGGAGAGGAAAAGCAGCCCATCTCTGTCTGTCAACGCACCTGCTACTCAGGCACACAACATCCCAGAAAGTCCTGCCAGTACAAATGATAGCTGGGAGGGTCTCCCATCCTCCAGGACACCCGGCCCGCCACCTGCTCCCCCTCCCAGAAAGGAAGCCTTTCTTTCTGAACCTGAGAGAGCAGCACCGACCTCCTCTGCCACCTCCTCTCAGCACCTCCTCCCCACCTCCTCCCCTCTGCACCTCCCTCAGGATGTAGAGGAGGAAGAGCTGAGATGGGTGGATGACGGTGTCTGTGAACTGGAGTGTTCAGTGGACAAGGAAGAGGAGGAGGAAGGGAGGAATGAAGAGGAGGAGATCCATGATAAGATTAGTTGTCATCCTCTCGCAACCAGTCTTTCCAAACAGCTGGAGCTCAGCTCCAACTGCCACTTTCCCCTCACCTTAATAACCACTGGGAGTTACAAAGAAAACGAGAGTGCTCAAAACAAGATGGCCGGCTTCCCCAAGAAACTGCAGAGATGCAGCTCCCCAGAAGCGTGGGTACTGAAGAATGAACTGTCAGAAGAGAGAGAAGTGGGGGAACGAAAGACTTCCGATAGTGACGATGATGGAGGTGCCCTCACCAAGGCCACAGCTATGAGAAAGCTCCCTGCAACCCCAGGAGAGGATAAACCAAAAGGAACAGAATCTTTCAGACGCTGGTGTCTCCTGTATCCCGTAAGAGGAGCACAGACAACACACAGACAAAGGGCAGCCTGCCAACAGATGAAACGCTGTCACCGTCCAGGCCGTCTCGCTCCCGCCGGGGGAAACAGAAGGCCAAGTCCTTCTCCTCTGCCGACCTGACCCCCTCTGAGGGACAGAAATGGAACTCTTTTCGGAGGCTTCTCGATCTGAAACTCTCTGTCAAGAGGCTGCCCAAGCTGCTAGCCAAGGAGGCCAGTCTCTAGACACCACTGCAGCTGAGGCAGAACAATATGCGGATGATGTATTCCAAGACCGTGGCGTCTGTTTCCAGGGAACGCCTGGGCATTCGGGTGGGGGATGCCCGCAGTTCTCCTGTCCCCAGCTGGGGGTGATTGGGGTTGGGGTTGGGGCGGAGCAGAGCGTGGACGGGGGATGAGATCCACTACCCCGGAGCGGAGCAGGCTGGTGGAGTATGAAAATGTTCCCTATTACGAGGCCATACCTGAGTATTTTATCCAGCCTGTTGGACTGGGATTACGGGGGAGTGAGCTGGGGGTGGAGTACACCACCGGACCAGTCGGAGTGCCACAATCACCTGTATGATGCCGATATCTATGAGGAACAGGAGCCGTACCATCCCTGAAGAGACACAGTGAACACAGCAGCACTGAGGAATTCTTCTATGAGGAACAGGAGCCGTACCATCCCCTGAAGAGACGCAGTGAACAACAGCTGAACCAGCACAGCAGCACTGAGAGGTATTCATTCTTCTTGTTGCCTGGGGAGACAGACTGGTACTGACTGGTTCTGTCTCAGCAGCCCTGAGACAGACTGTATTCATTATTATTGTTGCCTGGGAGACAGACTGGTACTGACTGGTTCTGTCTCAGCAGCACTGAGAGTATTCATTATTCTTGTTGCCTGGGAGACAGACTGGTACTGACTGGTTCT
>NW_027037480.1:0-8033 GCF_034236695.1 Oncorhynchus nerka
ATTAGTTCCTGTTGCCAAGGCAGCAGCTCTTCCTGGGGTTTGTCATGGATCCCCATTAGTTCCCTGCCAAGGCAGCAGCTACTCTTCCTGGGGTTTATTATGATCCTCATTAGTTCCTGTTGCCAAGGCAGCAGCCCTCTTCCTGGGGTTTATTAGTATGGATCCCATTAGTTCCTGCCAAGGCAGCAGCTACTCTTCCTGGGGTTTATTGATCCCCATTAGTTCCTGTTGCCAAGGCAGCAGCTACTCTTCCTGGGGTTTATTATGGATCCATTAGTTCTGTTGCCAAGGCAGCAGCTACTCTTCCTGGGGTTTATTATGGATCCCCATTAGTTCCTGTTGCCAAGGCAGCAGCTACTCTTCCTGGGGTTTATTATGGATCCCCATTAGTTCCTGTTGCCAAGGCAGCAGCTACTCTTCCTGGGTTTTATGCCAAGGCAGCAGCTATGGATCCCCATTAGTTCCTGCCAAGGCAGCAGCTACTCTTCCTGGGGTTTATTATGGATCCCTCAACAGTTCCTGCCAAGGCAGCAGCTACTCTTCCTGGGGTTTATTATGGATCCCCATTAGTTCCTGCCAAGGCAGCAGCTACTCTTCCTGGGGTTTATTATGGATCCCCATTAGTTCCTGTTGCCAAGGCAGCAGCTACTCTTCCTGGGGTTTATTATGGATCCCCATTAGTTCCTGTTGCCAAGGCAGCAGCTCCTCTTCCTGGGGTTTATTATGGATCCCCATTAGTTCCTACCAAGGCAGCAGCTACTCTTCCTGGGGTTTATTATGGATCCCATTAGTTCCTGTTGCCAAGGCAGCAGCTACTCTTCCTGGGGTTTATTATGGATCCCCATTAGTTCCTGTTGCCAAGGCAGCAGCTACTCTTCCTGGGGTTTATTATGGATCCCCATTAGTTCCTGTTGCCAAGGCAGCAGCTCCTCTTCCTGGGGTTTATTATGGAACCCCATTAGTTCCTGCCAAGGCAGCAGCTACTCTTCCTGGGGTTTATTATGGATCCCCATTAGTTCCTGCCAAGGCAGCAGCTACTCTTCCTGGGGTTTATTATGGATCCCCAATAGTTCCTGCCAAGGCAGCAGCTACTCTTCCTGGGGTTTATTATGGATCCCCATTAGTTCCTGCCAAGGCAGCAGCTACTCTTCCTGGGGTTTATTATGGATCCCATTAGTTCCTGTTGCCAAGGCAGCAGCTACTCTTCCTGGGGTTTATTATGGATCCCCATTAGTTCCTGCCAAGGCAGCAGCTACTCTTCCTGGGGTTTATTATGGATCCCCATTAGTTCCTGCCAAGGCAGCAGCTACTCTTCCTGGGGTTTATTATGGATCCCCATTAGTTCCTGTCAAGGCAGCAGCTACTCTTCCTGGGGTTTATTATGGATCCCCATTAGTTCCTGTTGCCAAGGTAGCAGCTACTCTTCCTGGGGTTTATTATGGATCCCCATTTGTTCCTGTTGCCAAGGCAGCAGCTACTCTTCCTGGGGTTTATTATGGATCCCCATTAGTTCCTGTTGCCAAGGCAGCAGCTACTCTTCCTGGGGTTTATTATGGATCCCCATTAGTTCCTGTTGCCAAGGCAGCAGCTACTCTTCCTGGGGTTTATTATGGATCCCCATTAGTTCCATGTAATAAAACACTACTCTTTTCCACCTGGACAAAAAGGAACACCTACGTGAGAATGCTGTTCACTGACTACAGCTCAGTGTTCAACACCGTAGTGAGAATGCTGTTCACTGACTACAGCTCAGCGTTCAACACCGTAGTGAGAATGCTGTTCACTGACTACAGCTCAGCGTTCAACACCGTAGTGAGAATGCTGTTCACTGACTACAGCTCAGTGTTCAACACCGTAGTGAGAATGCTGTTCACTGACTACAGCTCAGCGCTCAACACCGTAGTGAGAATGCTGTTCACTGACTACAGCTCAGCGTTCAACACCGTGGTGAGAATGCTGTTCACTGACTACAGCTCAGCGTTCAACACCGTAGTGAGAATGCTGTTCACTGACTACAGCTCAGCGTTCAACACCGTAGTGAGAATGCTGTTCACTGACTACAGCTCAGCGTTCAACACCGTAGTGAGAATGCTGTTCACTGACTACAGCTCAGTGTTCAACACCGTAGTGCCCTCAAAGCTCAGACCCTGAGATTAAACACCTCCCTCTGCAACTGGATCCTGGACTTCCTTACAGGCCGCACCCAGGTGGTGAGGGTAGGCAACAACACATCCGCCACGCTGATCCTCAACACAGGGGCCCCTCAGGGGTGGGTGCTCAGTCCCCTCCTGTTTTTCCTGTTCACTCATGACTGCGTGGCCAAGCACGACTCCAACACCATCATTAAGTTTGCCGATGACATAAGGGTGGTAGGCCCGATCACCGACAACGATGAGACAGCCAATAGGAAGGAGGTCAAAGACGTGGTTGTGTGGTGCCAGGACAACAACCTCTCCCTCAACGATGAGACAGCCTATAGGGAGGAGGTCAGAGACCTGGCAGTGTGGTGCCAGGACAACAACCTCTCCCTCAACGATGAGACAGCCAATAGGAAGGAGGTCAAAGACGTGGCCGTGTGGTGCCAGGACAACAACCTCTCCCTCAACGATGAGACAACCAATAGGAAGGAGGTCAAAGACGTGGCCGTGTGGTGCCAGGACAACAACCTCTCCCTCAACGATGAGACAGCCAATAGGAAGGAGGTCAAAGACGCGGCCGTGTGGTGCCAGGACAACAACCGCTCCCTCAATGTGATCAAGACAAAGGAGATGATTGTGGATTAAAGGAAAAGGAGGACCGTGCCACGCCCCCATTCTCATCAACCGGTGTCGTGGAAATTTCCTTAATTACCAAATGATGAGAGAGCAAATCACACACGAGTCAGAGTTATACTTAATCTTCACCTTTAATAATAATTGCTTTTGGCAATAGCATTTGACTTTCAACAGTTCAGTATCTTAATGAAAAGTTGAGTGGACAACATATGGCAAATGGGTTCCTTTTAGCAAAATCCACCCCCCTAGACGACATGACAAACCACAGGTCTTAGGAACTTACACAAAGAAAATACTTTACTTCAGAGAGGAATATCCCCTAGCCAGACAGCATTGGCTATAAATTATCGTTCAGTTTGGTCTCCTAAACAAAGCTCTTATCTCGTCCTTGGTACAAAATGGTACCAAGACATTACCCCCACCCTATGATATATATCAAATTGTCATTTAGATAGAACCAATTCTAAATACAACCAATCCTGGACACACTCACGGAGAGGAGAGTGAGGCTATAGGTTAAGATAGGGACAACATTAGAGGGAGCATAGAATGATTCCAGACACTGCCATCCTCCCTCCCCGATGGGAAAAGTAGGGAGTGACCGGCACACAGACACAGTGGAGCAAAAGATATGTTTACACATGATGACACCTTGACCTCTCCCTTCTCTGCGGCCCAAACAACTTAGTCCTGACAGAGAACAGATAACTGCCAATGGCCACCACTATAGTACAACAAAATACATTCTTATGAGAAATAACTCAAAAGCATATCATGAAAATAAAACATCTTATCTATGTTACCCAACTAATTCTGATTATTCCCCAATACCGGGACGTAGTAGAACAGGTTGAGAGCTTCAAGTTCCTTGTTGTCCACATCACCAACAAACTAATATGGTCCAAGCACACCAAGACAGTCATGAAGAGGTCACGACAAAGCCTATTCCCCCTCAGGAGCCTGAAAAGACTTGAAATGTGTCCTCAGATCCACCATCGAGAGCATCCTGACTGGTTGTATCACCGCCTGGTATTGCAACTGCTCGGCCTCCGACCACAAGGCACTACAAAGGGTAGTACGTACGGCCCAGTACCTCATCGGGGCCAAGCTTCCTGCCATCCAGGACCTCTAAATCAGGCGGTGTCAGAGGAAGGCCCTATAAATTGCCAAAGACTCCAGCCACCCTATAGTCATAGACTGTTTTCTCTGCTACCGCACGCAAAGCGGTAACAGCCGCCAAGTCTGGAGCCAACAGGACCCTGAACAGCTTCTCCTCCAAGCCATCAGACTGATCAATAGTTAGCTACCCAGACTATCTGCACTGACGCTTTTCTACAAACTTCTTACATCCTTCTTACAAACGAATTACCTATCCTTTACCCCTACCTACAGTATACTGCTGTTACTGTCTATTATCTATCCTTTACCCCTACCTACAGTATACTGCTGTTACTGTCTATTATCTATCCTTTACACCTACCTACAGTATACTGCTGTTACTGTCTATTATCTATCCACCCCTACCTACAGTATACTGCTGTTACTGTCTATTATCTATCCTTTACCCTACCTACAGTATACTGCTGTTACTGTCTAGTATCTATCCTTTACCTACCTACAGTATACTGCTGTTACTGTCTATTATCTATCTCACCCTACCTACAGTATACTGCTGTTACTGTCTATTATCTATCCTTTACCCCTACCTACATTATACTGCTGATACTGTCTATTATCTATCCTTTACCCCTACCTACAGTATACTGTTGCTACTGTATATTACCTATCCTTTTGCTTAGTTACTTTATTCCTAGTTATATGTACATATCTACCTCAATTACCCTGTACCCCTGCACATTGACTCAGTGCTTGTACTTCAAATCAAATCAAATTTTTATTTGTCACATACACATGGTTAGCAGATGTTAATGCGAGTGTAGCGAAATGCTTGTGCTTCTAGTTCCGACAATGCAGTGATAACCAACAAGTAATCTAACTAACAATTCCAAAACTACTGTCTTATACACAGTGTAAGGGGATAAGGAATATGTACATAAGGATATATGAATGAGTGATGGTACAGAGCAGCATACAGTAGATGAGTAATCAGTACAGTATATACATATGAGATGAGTATGTAGACAAAGTAAACAAAGTGGCATAGTTAAAGTGGCTAGTGACATAAGAATGCGATCGATGATCTAGGTACAGTATATACATATGCATATGAGATGAATAATGTAGGGTAAGTAACATTATATAAGGTAGCATTGTTTAAAGTGGCTAGTGATATATTTGCCATCATTTCCCATTATTAAAGTGGCTGGAGTTGGGTCCAGTGTCAATGACAGTGTGTTGCAGCAGCCACTCAATGTTAGTGGTGGCTGTTTAACAGTCTGATGGCCTTGAGATAGAAGCTGTTTTTCAGTCTCTCGGTCCAGCTTTGATGCACCTGTACTGACCTCGCCTTCTGGATGATAGCGGGTGAACAGGCAGTGGTTTGGGTGGTTGATGTCCTTGATGATCTTTATGGCCTTCCTGTAACATCGGGTGGTGTAGAGTGTCCTGGAGGGCAGGTAGTTTTGCCCCCGGTGATGCGTTGTGCAGACCTCACTACCCTCTGGAGAGCCTTACGGTTGAGGGCGGAGCAGTTGCCGTACCAGGCGGTGATACAGCCACGCCAGGATGCTCTCGATTGTGCATCTGTAGAAGTTTGTGAGTGCTTTTGGTGACAAGCCGATTTCTTCAGCCTCCTGAGGTTGAAGAGGCGCACTGCGCATTCTTCCACGGCTGTCAGTGTGAGTGGACCAATTCAGTTTGTCTGTGATGTGTATGCCGAGGAACTTAAAACTTGCTACCCTCTCCACTACTGGGATCCATCGATGTGGATAGGGGGTGTTCCTCTGCTGTTTCCTGAAGTCCACAATCATCTCCTTAGTTTTGTTGACGTTGAGTGTGAGGTTATTTTCCTGACACCACACTCCGAGGGCCCTCACCTCCTCCCTGTAGGCCGTCTCGTCGTTGTTGGTAATCAAGCCTACCACTGTTGTGTCGTCCGCAAACTTGATGATTGAGTTGGAGCGTGCATGGCCAGGCCGCAGTCGTGGGTGAACAGGGAGTACAGGAGAGGGCTCAGGACGCACCTTGTGGGGCCCCCGTGTTGAGGATCAGCGGGGAGGAGATGTTGTTACCTACCCTCACCACCTGGGGCGGCCCGTCAGGAAGTCAGAACCCAGTTGCACAGGGGCGGTCGAGACCCAGGGTCTCGGAGCTTGATGACGAGCTTGGAGGGTACTATGGTGTTGAATGCCGAGCTGTAGTCGATGAACAGCATTCTCACATAGGTATTCCTCTTGTCCAGGTGGGTTAGGGCAGTGTGCAGTGTGGTTGAGTGCATCGTCTGTGGACCTATTTGGGCGGTAAGCAATTGGAGTGGGTCTAGGGTGTCAGGTAGGGTGGAGGTGATATGGTCCTTGACTAGTCTCTCAAAGCACTTCATGATGACGGAAGTGAGTGCTACGGGCGGTAGTCGTTTAGCTCAGTTACCTTAGCTTTCTTGGGAACAGGAACAATGGTGGCCCTCTTGAAGCATGTGGGAACAGCAGACTGGTATAGGGATTGATTGAATATGTCCGTAAACACACCGGCCAGCTGGTCTGCGCATGCTCTGAGGGGCGCGGCTGGGGATGCCGTCTGGGCCTGCAGCCTTGCGAGGGTTAACACGTTTTAAATGTCTTACTCACCTCGGCGGCTGCAGTGAAGGAGAGACCGCATGTTTCGTTGCAGGCCGTGTCAGTGGCAATGTATTGTCCTCAATGGCAAAAGTTATTTAGTCTGCCTGGGAGCAAGACATCCTGGTCCGTGATGATGGGTTTCTTCTTGTAGTCCGGTGATTGACTGTAGACCCTGCCACATGCCTCTTGTGTCTGATGCCATTGAATTGAGATTCCATTTTGTCTCTGTACTGACTAGCTTGTTTAATAGACTCTACGGAGAAATAGCTGCATTGTTTATATTCGGACATATTACCAGACACCTTGCCCTGATTAAAAGCAGTGGTTCAAGGCTTTCAGTTTCACGCGAATGCTGCCATCAATCCACGGTTTCTGGTTTGGGAATGTTTTTATCGCCTGCAGGGCGACATCTTCGACGACGTTCTAATGAACTACTTTATCAATCAGCGATTCGTCAATATTTCACATCTGACGTCACGAAACATGTCCCAGTCCACGGGATGGAAGCAGTCTTGAGTGTGGAGTCAGCAGATCGACCAGCGTTGGACAGACCTCGCGTGGGAACCTCTTGTTTTAGTTTCTGCCTGCAGGTGTGGGATCGCAAATGGAGTCGTGGGTCAGCTTTCTAAAAGGGGGCGGGCAGGGCCTTATATCGTCGTGGAAGTTAGAGTAACAATGATCCAGGTTTTACCACTGGATGCATGGCAATCGGATATGCTGGTAAAATTTAGAGTCTTGTTTCAGATTCAGCTTTGCAAAATCCCCAGCTACAATGAATGCAGACTCGGATAAATGGTTTCCAGTTTGCAAGAGTTAAATAAAGTTCGTTCAGAGCATCGATGTGTCTGCTTGGGATATATACGGCTGTGATTATAATCGAGGAGAATTCTCTTGGAAAGATAATACGGTCTACATTTGATTGGGAATTTAAATCAGGTGAACAGAAGGGGGATTTGAGTTCCTGTATGTTCCTTCATCACACCATGTCTCGCATGTCATGAGGCCTCGCCCCGCCACTCTTCTTACCAGAAAGATGTTTGTTTCTGTCGGGTCACGCATGCGTGGAGAAACCTGTTGGCTGCACCGCGTCGGATAGCGTCTTCCCAGTAAGCCATGTTTCTGTGAAGCAGAGAACGTTGCAGTCTCTGATGTCCCTCCTGGGAATGCTACCCTTGCCTGGATTGCGATCAACCTTGTTGTCGGTGAGACTGGACATTGGCAAGAAGAATGCTGGGAGTGGTCTTGTGATGTGCCCCTTTTTCGAGTCTGACCAGAACACCGCCGTTTTCCCTCTTTTTCTGAGTTGCTTTCCTTTGGGTCGCTGTGATACATCCATCCCGTTGTCCCGTTTGTGCAGCAGAATAATCTGACCGTGATCGCCAGAAAACATATTCTCATTCGCACTGATGGTGAGTTACGCTGATCTTATATTCAGTAGTTCTTGTCGACTGTATGTAATGAAACCTAAGATGACCTGGGGTACTAATGTAAGAAATAACACATATAACATAACACATATACTTCC
>NW_027037480.1:8533-19838 GCF_034236695.1 Oncorhynchus nerka
CCATTAGTTCCTGTTGCCAAGGCAGCAGCTACTCTTCCTGGGGTTTATTATGGATCCCCATTAGTTCCTGTTGCCAAGGCAGCAGCTACTCTTCCTGGGGTTTATTATGGATCCCATTAGTTCCTACAGCAGCTACTTTCCTGGGGTTTATTATGGATCCCCATTAGTTCCTGTTGCCAAGGCAGCAGCTACTCTTCCTGGGGTTTATTATGGATCCCCATTGGTTCCTGTTCTTCCTGTCCCCATTAGTTCCAAGGCAGCAGCTACTCTTCCTGGGGTTTATTATGGATCCCCATTAGTTCCTGTTGGGGTTTATTATGATCCAAGGGCAGCAGCTACTCTTCCTGGGGTTTATTATGGATCCCATTAGTTCCTGTTGCCAAGGCAGCAGCTACTCTTCCTGGGGTTTATTATGGATCCCCATTAGTTCCTGTTGCCAAGGCAGCAGCTCACTCTTCCTGGGGGTTTATTATGGATCCCCATTAGTTCCTGTTGCCAAGGCAGCAGCTCCTCTTCCTGGGGTTTATTATGGAACCCCATTAGTTCCTGCCAAGGCAGCAGCTACTCTTCCTGGGGTTTATTATGGATCCCCATTAGTTCCTGCCAAGGCAGCAGCTACTCTTCCTGGGGTTTATTATGGATCCCCAATAGTTCCTGCCAAGGCAGCAGCTACTCTTCCTGGGGTTTATTATGGATCCCCATTAGTTCCTGCCAAGGCAGCAGCTACTCTTCCTGGGGTTTATTATGGATCCCATTAGTTCCTGTTGCCAAGGCAGCAGCTACTCTTCCTGGGGTTTATTATGGATCCCCATTAGTTCCTGCCAAGGCAGCAGCTACTCTTCCTGGGGTTTATTATGGATCCCCATTAGTTCCTGCCAAGGCAGCAGCTACTCTTCCTGGGGTTTATTATGGATCCCCATTAGTTCCTGTCAAGGCAGCAGCTACTCTTCCTGGGGTTTATTATGGATCCCCATTAGTTCCTGTTGCCAAGGCAGCTACTCTTTCCTGGGGTTTATTATGGATCCCATTTGTTCCTGTTGCCAAGGCAGCAGCTACTTTCCTGGGGTTTATTATGGATCCCATTTGTTCCTGTTGCCAAGGCAGCAGCTACTCTTCCTGGGGTTTATTATGGATCCCCATTAGTTCCTGTTGCCAAGGCAGCAGCTGGGGTTTAATGGATCCCCATTAGTTCCATGTAATAAACACTACTCTTTTCCACCTGGACAAAAGGAACACCTACGTGAGAATGCTGTTCACTGACTACAGCTCAGTGTTCAACACCGTAGTGAGAATGCTGTTCACTGACTACAGCTCAGCGTTCAACACCGTAGTGAGAATGCTGTTCACTGACTACAGCTCAGCGTTCAACACCGTAGTGAGAATGCTGTTCACTGACTACAGCTCAGTGTTCAACACCGAGTGAGAATGCTGTTCACTGACTACAGCTCAGCGCTCAACACCGTAGTGAGAATGCTGTTCACTGACTTCAGCTCAGCGTTCAACACCGTGGTGAGAATGCTGTTCACTGACTACAGCTCAGCGTTCAACACCGTAGTGAGAATGCTGTTCACTGACTACAGCTCAGCGTTCAACACCGTAGTGAGAATGCTGTTCACTGACTACAGCTCAGCGTTCAACACCGTAGTGAGAATGCTGTTCACTGACTACAGCTCAGTGTTCAACACCGTAGTGCCCTCAAAGCTCAGACCCTGAGATTAAACACCTCCCTCTGCAACTGGATCCTGGACTTCCTTACAGGCCGCACCCAGGTGGTGAGGGTGGCAAACAACACATCCTGGCCCACGCTGATCCTCAACACAGGGGCCCCTCAGGGTGGGTGCTCAGTCCTCCTGTTTTCCTGTTCACTCATGACTGCGTGGCCAAGCACGACTCCAACACCATCATTAAGTTTGCCGATGACATAAGGGTGGTAGGCCCGATCACCGACAACGATGAGACAGCCAATAGGAAGGAGGTCAAAGACGTGGTTGTGTGGTGCCAGGACAACAACCTCTCCCTCAACGATGAGACAGCCTATAGGGAGGAGGTCAGAGACCTGGCAGTGTGGTGCCAGGACAACAACCTCTCCCTCAACGATGAGACAGCCAATAGGAAGGAGGTCAAAGACGTGGCCGTGTGGTGCCAGGACAACAACCTCTCCCTCAACGATGAGACAACCAATAGGAAGGAGGTCAAAGACGTGGCCGTGTGGTGCCAGGACAACAACCTCTCCCTCAACGATGAGACAGCCAATAGGAAGGAGGTCAAAGACGTGGCCGTGTGGTGCCAGGACAACAACCGCTCCCTCAATGTGATCAAGACAAAGGAGATGATTGTGGATTAAAGGAAAAGGAGGACCGTGCCACGCCCCCATTCTCATCAACCGGTGTCGTGGAAATTTCCTTAATTACCAAATGATGAGAGAGCAAATCACACACGAGTCAGAGTTATGCTTAATCTTCACCTTTAATAATAATTAAGCTTTTGCAATAGCATTTTGACTTTCAACAGTTCAGTATCTCTAATGAAAAGTTGAGAGTGGACAACATAATGGCAAATGGGTTCCTTTATAGCAAAATCCACCCCCCCCCTAGACGACATGACAAACCACAGGTCTTAGGAACTTACACAAAGAAAATACTTTACTTCAGAGAGGAATATCCCCTAGCCAGACAGCATTGGCTATAAATTATCGTTCAGTTTGGTCTCCTAAACAAAGCTCTTATCTCGTCCTTGGTACAAAATGGTACCAAGACATTACCCCCACCCTATGATATATATCAAATTGTCATTTAGATAGAACCAATTCTAAATACAACCAATCCTGGACAAACTCACGGAGAGGAGAGTGAGGCTATAGGTTAAGATAGGGACAACATTAGAGGGAGCATAGAATGATTCCAGACACTGCCATCCTCCTCTCCCCGATGGGAAAAGTAGGGAGTGACTGGCACACAGACACAGTGGAGCAAAAGATATGTTTACACATGATGACACCTTGACCTCTCCCTTCTCTGCGGCCCAAACAACTTAGTCCTGACAGAGAACAGATAACTGCCAATGGCCACCACTATAGTACAACAAAATACATTCTTATGAGAAATAACTCAAAAGCATATCATGAAAATAAAACATCTTATCTATGTTACCCAACTAATTCTGATTATTCCCCAATACCGGGACGTAGTAGAACAGGTTGAGAGCTTCAAGTTCCTTGTTGTCCACATCACCAACAAACTAATATGGTCCAAGCACACCAAGACAGTCATGAAGAGGTCACGACAAAGCCTATTCCCCCTCAGGAGCCTGAAAAGACTTGAAATGTGTCCTCAGATCCACCATCGAGAGCATGGTTGTATCACCGCCTGGTATTGCAACTGCTCGGCCTCCGACCACAAGGCACTACAAAGGGTAGTACGTACGGCCCAGTACCTCATCGGGGCCAAGCTTCCTGCCATCCAGGACCTCTAAATCAGGCGGTGTCAGAGGAAGGCCCTATAAATTGCCAAAGACTCCAGCCACCCTATAGTCATAGACTGTTTTCTCTGCTACCGCACGGCAAGCGGTACCGGAGCGCCAAGTCTGGAGCCAACAGGACCCTGAACAGCTTCTCCCTCCAAGCCATCAGACTGATCAATAGTTAGCTACCCAGACTATCTGCACTGACGCTTTTCTACAAACTTCTTACATCCTTCTTACAAACGAATTACCTATCCTTTACCCCTACCTACTGTCTATTATCTATCCTTTACCCCCTACTACAGTTACTGTCTATTATCTATCCTTTACCCCTACCTACAGTATACTGCTGTTACTGTCTATTATCTATCCTTTACCCCTACCTACAGTATGCTGTTACTGTCTATTATCTATCCTTTACCCTACCTACAGTATATACTGCTGTTACTGTCTATTATCTATCCTTTACCCCTACCTACAGTATACTGCTGTTACTGTCTATTATCTATCCTTTACCCCTACCTACAGTATACTGCTGTTACTGTCTATTATCTATCCTTTACCCCTACCTACAGTATACTGCTGTTACTGTCTATTATCTATCATTTACCCTACCTACAGTATACTGCTGTTACTGTCTATTATCTATCCTTTACCCCTACCTACAGTATACTGATGTTACTGTCTATTATCTATCCTTTACCCCTACCTACAGTATACTGCTGTTACTGTCTATTATCTATCCTTTACCCCTACCTAGAGTATACTTTATGTCCTATCCTTTACCCTACCTACAGTATACTGCTGTTACTGTCTATTATCTATCCTTTACCCCTACCTACAGTATACTGCTGTTACTGTCTATTATCTATCCTTTACCCCTACCTACAGTATACTGCTGTTACTGTCTATTATCTATCCTTTACCCCTACCTACAATACTGCTGTTACTGTCTATTATCTATCCTTTACTACCTACAGTATACTGCTGTTACTGTCTATTATCTATCCTACCCCTACCTACAGTATACTGCTGTTACTGTATATTATCTATCCTTTACCCCTACCTACAGTAGCAGCTGTTACTGTCTATTACCTATCCTTTTACCCCTACCTACAGTATACTGCTGTTACTGTCTATTATCTATCCTTTAACTCCCTCACGACGCCAGGACATAAGTCAATCAGTCACCTTCCGGAGTACAGTGATATACATATCTTTAAGGAATACCTGGGATAGGATAAAGTAATCCTTCTGCCCCCCCCTTAAAAGATTTAGATGCACTATTGTAAAGTGGCTGTTCCACTGGATGTCATAAAGTGAATGCACCAATTTGTAAGTCGCTCTGGATAAGAGCGTCTGCTAAAGCCACTTAAATGTAATGTGGTGTAAAGATATGTCTTTACCCTTTACCCCTACCTACAGTATACTGCTGTTACTGTCTATCGCCTATCCTTTACCCTACCTACAGTATACTGCTGTTGATGTCCTTATCTATCTTTACCCCTACCTACAGTAACATGCTGGTGGTGTCTATTATCTATCTGGAGTATAGTAGTTTGCCCTACCTGCGTATGTGCTGTTACTGTCTATTATCTATCCTTTGAGATACCTACAGTATACTGCTGTTAGCTGTCTATTATCTATCCTTTACAGCCCGCCAGTATGCTCTCGATTGTGCATCTGTAGAAGTATAGTGCTGTTACTGTACATTATCTATCCTTTACCCCTACCTGGACAGTAGGCTGCTGTTTACTGTCTATTACCTCTATACCTGTCACTGTATTACCTATCAGTATACTGCTGTTATGTCGAGGAACTATCCTTTACCCCTACACTACTGTATACTGCTGTTACTGTCTATTATCTATCATTCTCTGCTGTTACTGTATATTCCATCTATCCTTTACCCTAGTATTTGTTGACTGTCTATTATCTATCTTTTACCCCTACACTCCAGTATACTGCTGTTACTGTCTATCCCTTTAGGCCGTACCTACAGTATGCTGCTGTTGGTAATCCTTTACCCCTACCTACAGTATACTGCTGTTTACTGTCTATTATCTATCCTTTATACCTAGTATGACTGCTGTTACTGTATTATCTATTACCTCAGGAGAGGGCTCAGGGACGCACCCTTTGGGGCCCCCTACAGTATACTGCTGTTACTGTCTATATCTATCCTACCCTCACCTACCTGGGTATGCTGTTACTGTCTATTATCTATCCTTTACCCTACCTACAGTATACTGCTGTTACTGTCTATTACCTATCCTTTACCCTACCTGTATGAGCTGTTACTGTCTATTATTTATGCCTTTATCCTTCACCACCTAGTCCCCCCACCTCTTTAGCTATTCTCACCCCCCTCCCCCCTTAAAGTAGATGCACTATTGTCCAGTGGCTGTTCCACTGGATGTCTGTGGTTGAGATTGCATCGCTCTGGATGGACCTTAAATGTAATGTAAATGTCTTTACCCCCTACAGTATAGCAAATTACTGTCTATTACCTATCCTTTACCCCTACCTGGAGTATATGCTGTTACTGTCTGATTACCTACCTACCTTTTACTGTCTATTATCTATCCCTTTACCTACAGTATACTATTAGCTGCTGTTACTGGAACTATTATCTATCCTTTAACTCCTGTTAACAGTCAGGACCCCTATCCTTTACCCATACCACCACAGTATAGGGACTGTCTAATCACCCACCTTCTGTAAACACCCGGCCAGCTGGTCTATTACCTATGCTTTACCCCTAGGTTGCTGTCTAATCTATCCTTTACCCTACCTACGGATAGGATAATGTAATCCCTATCTCACCCTATACTGCTGAGGGTTAAACACGTATTTAAATGCACTATACTATGTTACGCTGCTGCAGTTCCACTGGATGTCTATTATCTATCCTTTACCCTACCTACAGTATACTGCTGTTACTGTCTATGTATACTGCTGTTACTGTCAATTTGTATACTGTCGCTCTATCCTTTACCTACCTACAGTATACTGATAAGTATACTGCTGTTGCGTCTGCAAAAAGTTATTTAGTCTGCCTGTAATGCAAATGTCTTTACCCCTACCTTTACAGTATACTGCTGTTACTGTCTATTATCTATCCTTTACCCCATGCCTCAGTATACTGCTGTTTGTCTATTATCTGTATGCTGCTGTTATTCTATTAGATATCCTTTACCCCTACCTACAGTATACTGCTGTTATTGCTTGTTTAATACAGTATACTTTGCTGTCTATTATCTATCCCTACCTAGGGTATACTGCTGTTATTGTCTATATCTATCCTTTACCAGACACCTACAAATAGTGCTATTATACTGCTCTATTATCATCCTTGCTGTTACCATCTATCCTACAGTATACTGGTGTTGGGATCTATTATTATCCTGGATGTCTTATCCTAAATACTTAAATGTAATGTAAATGTCCCTACCTACAGTATACTACTGTTACTGTCTATTATCTATCCTTTACCCTACAGTACCTGTTACATTATCTATCCTTTACTTACCTACAGTATACTGCTGTTACTGTCTATTATCTATCCTTTACCCCTACCTACAGTATACTGCTGTTACTGTCTATTATCTATCCTTTACCCCTACAGTATACTGCTGTTACTGTCTATTATCTATCCTTTACCCCTACCTACAGTATACTGCTGTTACTGTCTATTATATATCCTTTACCCCTACCTACAGTATACTGCTGTTACTGTCTATTATCTATCCTTTACTGCCCTACCTACAGTATACTGTTGTTACTGTCTATTACCTATCTTTTACTGCCTACCTACAGTATACTGCTGTTTAGTATACTGTCTTGTTTTCTATCCTTTACCTATTATCTATCCTACCTACAGTATGCTGCTGTTGGCTGTCTATTATCTATCCTTTACCCCTACCTACAGATACTGCTGTGTACTGTCTATTATCTATCCTTTATAATGCCCTTCTCTTGGAAGATAATGCTACAGTATACTGCTGTTACTGTCTATTATCTATCAGAAGGATAGTTCCTGTAGTTCCTTTACCCCTACCTACAGTATACTGTTGTTACTGTCTATCTATTATCTATCCTTTACTCCCTACCTACAGTATACTGTGTTACTGTCTATTATCTATCCTTTACCCCTACCTACAGTATACTGCTGTTACTGTCTATTATCTATCCTTTACCCCTACCTACAGTATACTGCTATTACTGTCTATTATCTATCCTTTACCCCTACCTACAGTATACTGCTGTTACTGTCTATTATCTATCCTTTACCCCTACCTACAGATACTGCTGTTACTGTCTATTATCTATCCTTTACCCTTCCTACAGTATACTGCTGTTACTGTCTACTGTATCTATCCTTTACCCCTACCTACAGTATACTGCTGTTACTGTCTATTATCTATCCTTTACCCCTACCTACATTATACTGCTGCTACTGTCTATTATCTATCCTTTACCCCTACCTACATTATACTGCTGATACTGTCTATTATCTATCCTTTACCCCTACCTACAGTATACTATTGCTACTGTATATTACCTATCCTTTTGCTTAGTTACTTTATTCCTAGTTATATGTACATATCTACCTCAATTACCCTGTACCCCTGCACATTGACTCAGTGCTTGTACTTCCTGTATATAGCCATGCTCTTACCTGGTGCTTCCTGTATATAGCCATGTTATTACCTGGTACTTCCTGTATATAGCCATGTTATTACCTCAGTACTGGTACTTCCTGTGTATAGCCATGTTATTACCTCGTACCCCTGCATTGACTCAGGATTACCTCAGTACTTCCTGTATATAGCCATGTTATTACCTCAGTACTGGTACTTCCTGTATATAGCCATGTTATTACCTCAGTACTGGTACTTCCTGTATATAGCCATGTTATTACCTCAGTACTGGTACTTCCTGTATATAGCCATGTTATTACCTCAGTACTGGTACTTCCTGTATATAGCCATGTTATTACCTGGTACTTCCTGTATATAGCCATGTTATTACCTGATACTTCTTGTATATAGCCATGTTATTACCTGGTCTTCCTGTATATAGCCATGTTATTACCTGGTACTTCCTGTATATAGCCATGTTATTACCTGGTATTACCTGGTACTCCTGTATATAACCATGTTATTACCTGGTACTTCCTGTATATAGCCATGTTATTACCTGGTACTTCCTGTATATAGCCATGTTATTACCTGGTACTTCCTGTATATAGCCATGTTATTACCTGGTACTTCCTGTATATAGCCATGTTATTACCTGGTACTCCCTGTATATAACCATGTTATTACCTGGTACTTCTTGTATATAGCCATGTTATTACCTGGTACTTCCTGTATATAGCCATGTTATTACCTGGTACTTCCTGTATATAGCCATGTTATTACCTGGTACTCCCTGTATATAACCATGTTATTACCTGGTACTTCCTGTATATAGCCATGTTATTACCTGGTACTTCCTGTATATAACCATGTTATTACCTGGTACTCCCTGTATATAACCATGTTATTACCTGGTACTTCCTGTATATAGCCATGTTATTACCTGGTACTTCCTGTATATAGGCTTATTATTGTTACTCATTGTGTATTTATTATGACTTCATTATTAAGTGTTATAACGTTTCTATTATTTTATTTATAGATTAATTAATTCATTAATTCTCACCACGGCCACGGCGTTGGATGCCAACAGCTCTTCGGGGGTCATGGAGGAGAAGTATGCAATGTTGGTCAGAGTGTAGACTAACGTCACCAGGGGAATGGATATGTAGATAGCCCGGGGCAGGTTCCTGAGTTAAGAGACATATTTTACAGTAATATACCAGGTTCCTGTAAAACAGTACATTATATTACAGTAATATGTAGATGGCCCGGGGCAGGTTCCTGAGTTAAGAGACATATTTTACAGTAATATACCAGGTTCCTGTAAAACAGTACATTATATTACAGTAATATAGTACTGTAATAATATATTACAGTAATATGTAGATGGCCCGGGGCAGGTTCCTGAGATAAGAGACATATTTTACAGTAATATACCAGGTTCCTGTAAAACAGTACAATATATTACAGTAATATAGTACTGTAATAATATATTACAGTAATATGTAGATGGCCCGGGGCAGGTTCCTGAGATAAGAGACATATTTTACAGTAATATACCAGGTTCCTGTAAAACAGTACATTATATTACAGTAATATGTAGATAGCCCGGGGCAGGTTCCTGAGATAAGAGACATATTTTACAGTAATATACCAAGGGGCAGGTTCCTGAGATAAGAGACATATTTTACAGTAATATACCAAGTTCCTGTAAAACAGTACATTATATTACAGTAATATGTAGATAGCCCAGGGCAGGTTCCTGAGATAAGAGACATATTTTACAGTAATATACCAGGTTCCTGTAAAACAGTACATTATATTACAGTAATATGTAGATAGCCCGGGGCAGGTTCCTGAGATAAGAGACATATTTTACAGTAATATACCAAGTTCCTGTAAAACAGTACAATATATTACAGTAATATAGTACTGTAATAATATATTACAGTAATATGTAGATAGCCCGGGGCAGGTTCCTGAGATAAGAGACATATTTTACAGTAATATACCAGGTTCCTGTAAAACAGTACAATATATTACATTAATATGTAGATAGCCCGGGGCAGGTTCCTGAGATAAGAGACATATTTTACAGTAATATACCAGGTTCCTGTAAAACAGTACATTATATTACAGTAATATGTAGATACTTCCTGTATATTATTTACAGTAATATACCAGGTTCCTGTAAAACAGTACATTATATTACAGTAATATAGTACTGTAATAATATATTACAGTAATATGTAGATGGCTGGGGGCAGGTTCCTAGAGTAACAGGTAACATATTACAATAAAATGCAGTGAGACATTCAACTCATTAGACAGCAGTGAGACAGTCAACCCATTAGACAGCAGTGAGACAGTCAACTCATTAGACAGTCAACCCATTAGACAGCAGTGAGACAGTCAACCCATTAGACAGCAGTGAGACAGTCAACTCATTAGACAGCAGTGAGACAGTCAACCCATTAGACAGCAGTGAGACAGTCAACTCATTAGACAGTCAACCCATTAGACAGCAGTGAGACAGTCAACCCATTAGACAGCAGTGAGACAGTCAAACCCATTAGACAGTCAGTGAGACAGTCAACTCATTAGACATTAGACAGCAGTGAGACAGTCAACCCATTAGACAGCAGTGAGACAGTCAACCCATTAGACAGCAGTGAGACAGTCAACTCATTAGACAGTCAACCCATTAGACAGCAGTGAGACAGTCAACCCATTAGACAGCAGTGAGACAGTCAACCCATTAGACAGCAGTGAGACAGTCAACTCATTAGACAGCAGTGAGACAGTCAACCCATTAGACAGTCAACCCATTAGACAGCAGTGAGACAGTCAACCCATTAGACAGCAGTGAGACAGTCAACCCATTAGACAGCAGTGAGACAGTCAACTCATTAGACAGCAGTGAGACAGTCAACCCATTAGACAGCAGTGAGACAGTCAACTCATTAGACAGCAGTGAGACAGTCAACCCATTAGACAGTCAACACATTAGACAGTCAACCCATTAGACAGCAGTGAGACAGTCAACCCATTAAACAGTCAACCCATTAGACAGTCAACCCATTAGACAGTCAACTCATTAGACAGCAGTGACAGTCAACCCATTAGACAGTCAACCCATTAGACAGCAGTGAGACAGTCAACTCATTAGACAGCAGTGAGACAGTCAACCCATTAGACAG